>NC_038046.1:47538218-47562073 GCF_002211085.1 Panicum hallii
ATATCATCAACCTGCCCCTCTGCTTACAGCCTCCCTGTGGTCCCATATAAACTGTCATCCAAAACCGAGTGTGCTAACTGGAGCACATACCTGGGCCAGCACCAGAAAAGCAAGGGGCCCTGTACAGAGAAGGAGCACACAGCCTTTCTGAACCTATGGCTCGAACATTTCCTCTTCTGTGGCCCTTCCCTTGCCCCAACTAAGAATTACCTCTCCTTAGCTTATGAGCTGGCCAGGGGTCAATCTGTTGGCCTTGGTAGGTTATTTCTCGGGGAGCTTTACAGATATCTCCATTTGATGACTTCTAGCCTTCTTTCTCAGAAGAAAATCAGGACTGGTGGCCCATGGTGGTTTATCCAGCTGTGGGCTCGTCTTTATTTCAAAGTTCTGACCCTGATTTTCCTTCCTTACTCGGCAATTCCTTCCCTGATCTGAGTGGGAGACCGATTAGGTGTACCAGTTTTGGGCAGGCTTTGTATAGTCTCCCTGGCGGGAAACTGAACCCTCTAGATGCTTCCCGATGGTTCCGGATTTTCTACAAAGGCCTTGACAACCGACCTTCCTTCCTTATGCCGATTCCGAGCTCTTTGAGAACCCGGCTACCTTCCGACTGGCCGACATTGCCTATGATGCCGACACCAGGCGTCTTTATTCTATCATGGTTCGGCCTTGTCTCCTCCCAGTTGGCATGAGTACCTCTAACCGGATCCTCAAGCCTGGTTACGAGTTTTATCAGCCGGTCGTAGCAGCCCGGCAGTTCGGTCTTGCGCAGGTGCCTCCCCACTTCCTTCTTCACCTGTTGACATCAAGCAGGGTGGACCTTCCTGACGCTTTAACCGCCCAGAGGTGCTATAATCTGTTCACAGACCCTTCCCTTGTCTGTTCCCGTCAATCTTTCCTTTACTTCTTCGGCTGTTGACTTTGAGGGATGGTGGTCGATGTGGGAAAACTCATGTTTTCCGAAGAGCTCTGGGCCCGATGCTGCAGCAAATCCATCCTGAGTATGATATCCCCGGTTGCAGAGGTACCGCCTTTAATTGGTCTTTTCTCTTTCCAACTTTCACTGGCCCCCCTTTCTGACTCCAATTTTCTGCTTCTGCAGCAAGAAAGATGGCCCAGAGCCGATGAGCGAAGATGGATCGCCATTTTGTTTCCTGGCGATTGCTCCGGTGGTTCTCTTCGGCAAGAATGCGCCTCCTCCCTCAAAAAGCATAATGCAGATTCAGCGAGCACTGCTAAGCTGACCCCCAGCGAAAACGGCTTTTGGAAGCCGTTGCCCCCCGAGCTCGCGCCAAAACGAGGAAGATTTTGGTCAGGAAGGTCCGGAAGGAAGCCACACCATCTTCTCCTGTTCCGTCATCTCCAGTCATCGCCCAGGTTTGGCCCTTTCTCTCGCTTTGCAATCGGGTCTTTGTTCATGTCTCCTTTAACGGTGCTCTCTTCTCTTGCAGCCTGCCGTTGTAGAAGTCTCCAGTGAGGAGGAGCCCCCATACCAGAAAGGTTCATCTTCAGGGGCGCCAGAAGACGTGAATGTGCCTCTTAGGGCCCTGATTACTCTCCGTGATCCGGGCGCAACGACCTTGGAGGATCCCTCTGCATCAGCTGTTGTCCCAGCTGCCTCACCAAGCCCACAGGCGCCGATCGTGTCTTCATCCCCTGCTGGCCCCCGTTTGGAAGGACCCTCTACCGCTTCGGCCACTGCTGATTCCCCTACACGGGAGGTACGTCCCGCGAAGCCGATTGCCACCCCATCGGCCATCCCTCTCGCAGAGCCGACCGTTGCCCCGTCGGCTGTTGCCTCTTCTTCCGAGGGTGCGGTTCAGGCGGCCTCTGCTGCTACCGTTCGTACTTCGGAAAGGGTGCACCCCCGGGAGCCGATCGTCCCTTCGTTGGCCATTGCTACTTCCTTCTCAGGACAGGTATGTCTTTCCCTCTCCCTTTGTAGTTGTTTTGGCCTTCTCCTGCAATACCTTGCTTACCCTCTTTTCTTCAGAACCTGGACCTTTCAGAACTCCTCGCGTTTGATCCCGCCACGATTGGATCGACCATACTGGAAGCCGCTGACTCTTCCTCGGGCCTGACCAGCACTGTTGATCGGCTCCTCCGCGTGAAAGAGCTTCTGTTGGGTCCGATCTCCGTGCTGATTCAAGACTCCAGTGCAGTTAAACAGATCCTTGACGAGGTCAGTTCCCAGCTCCCGGTGAGTCTCCAGGCCAAGCTCTTGCCGGCCGGACACCTTTCTTCCTTCCAGACAAAAGTGGCAGAAGCTCGCCGCAGGATCGAGACTCGGCGTTCCCAATCACTCTTAAGGACCATCATCGCTGAGATGTGTCAGTCGATCAACAAGAAGAAGGCGCACTCGACGCGAAGGTTGACACATCCGCTTCTGCCCGTCGGCTTCGGCTTTTGGAGAAAGAACTGGAAGACCTCGAGGCCAAAGTCCGGGCCACCAAGCAGCGCATCCAGGAGGAGAAGGATCTCATTGCGGGTTCTAAGCAGGAGGCAGAAGCTTTGACTTCCGAGCTGCAGGCGGACTTGACCGAGCTGAGTGACTTGAGCAAACAAGTGGTGCCGGGGGCGGACGAAGATGATGAGGTAGTACTCGCTGAGGTCGACCGCATCCGTCTTGATGCTATTGCTGCTATAGATGCCTTCCTTCAGTAGCCCTGTTTAGGATAAACTTTGTATCTGTATGTAGTGAACCCGCTGTGTCTCCGTGTAATGAGCCTAAAGTCGATGGTGGTGCATCGGCTGTCTGATAATTTGTGGTGTTTCGATTGCCATAAGCAAAAACTTCTAAAGTCGATGGCAACGCATCGGCTGTTCTAATCCTTTCTATCATTGTTCGGGCCGATCAGCGCTCATCGGCCCTTTTCCCATTTCCTATCTTGCCAATGCTAAGGTCGTCGACTTAACCTTCACCTCCCTTCTTAACCTGCTGGTTGCATCGGCTTCTTGCCTGATGGGTGATATCGGCTTTACTGTTCGTCAACCCACATACTTGGGAAATATTTCTTTAGGTGTTGGCCATTGACTGCTACCGGAAACTTGACGCCGTCCAATTCTTCAAGCATGTATGCGTTCCCGGGTAAGACCTGGTCAACCCTATACGGTCCATGCCAGTTTGGGGACCATTTGCCGTATGTTGTGTCTTTGGTTCCCAACGGTAATACCGCTTCCCAAACCAAATCTCCTACCTGGAATTCCTTTGGCTTGACCTTTTTATTATATGCACGGGCTACTTTAGCCTTATTCTCCTTAATCTTTTCTAGTGACCATAGCCTGAGTTCCGTGAGGTCCTCCACATTATCACTCATCAGAGTAGCATACTCTTCAGCGGATAAGTCATTCTGGAACTCTATGCGCCTGGACCCGGCTGTAATCTCCCACGGTAACACGGCTTCCTGCCCATAGACCAAATGATAAGGAGAAGTTTTTGTTGCCCCATGACAAGATATACGATATGCCCATAATGCTTCTGATAAAACTTCGTGCCAGCGCCTGGGGTATTCATCGATCTTCCTCTTGATTAACTTGATAAGGCTCTGATTAGATGCTTCGGCTTGCCCATTTGCCTGGGCGTAATAAGGAGACGACCTAATCAGCTTGATACCCATATCGACAGCAAACTTCTTAAATTCTTCCGAAATAAAAACCGAGCCACCATCTGTTGTTATAGTCTGTGGGATCCCAAACCTGTGAATAACGTGTTCCTTGACGAAATGAATCACATCTTTGGATGCTACTGACTTCATCGGGACAGCTTCCACCCATTTGGTAAAATAATCTGTGATAGCTAAAATGAACTGATGACCCTTGCTAGATGGAGGATTAATTTTGCCGATCATATCCATACCCCAGCCTCTGAATGGCCACGGTTTAACAATGGGGTTCATTACGGACGCTGGCGCCATCTGGATTTTTCCGAACCTCTGGCATGCTTGACATCCTTTATAATACTTAAAACAATCTTCAAGCATAGTGGGCCAGTAGTATCCTGTCCGCCTAATTAGCCACTTCATCTTGTGAGCTGACTGATGAGTCCCGCACGTTCCTTCGTGAACTTCGTGCAGGAGCCGACTGGACTCGGTCGGCCCTAGACATTTGAGCAGCAGCCCCTCCAAGGTCCTGTAAAACATATCATCTCCTATCAGGACGTACTTCATGGCTTTATAGCGTATCTTCCTGGGTGCCCCCCGAGCCGAATCCTTCAAGTAATTGAAGATATCGGCTCTCCAATCTCCCTGGTCCAGGAAGTACACCTGATGTCTGGGCCCATCGGCTTTGTATCCTGAAGCCAGCTGCGCAAGATCATTGGCCTCTGCATTCTGAGCTCTAGGTATCCAATAAAAATTTATATACCTGAACTGGGCCATCAGCTCCTGGCAGTGCACCCATACTGGAAATAATATCTCACTTTCACACCTGTAGTCCTCGGTGAGTTGGGAAATTACCAATTTGGAGTCTCCGAAGACCTCCACGGCTTCAGCTCCGGCCTCCAGGAGCAATTCCATGCCTTTGCGCACCGCCTCGTACTCTGCAAGGTTATTAGTACAGGTGGCCGGTAACCTAATTGAGAAAGAGTAGGCTGCCCCCCGAGGCGATACCAGCAAGATGCCGATTCCACAACCATCTCCACAGACGGATCCATCGAAATACAAGGCCCAGGCTCGTACGGCAAGTGCTGTTATGTTGGTATTAACCCTCTCAGCAATGAGATCTGCCAGTGCTTGCCCTTTAACTGCTTTCGCGGGTTGATACCGGATGTCGAATTCTGATAATGCAAACATCCATTTGCCTAATCGGCCTTTCAACACAGGAGCCGATAGCATGTGCTTTATAACATCCGATTTGCAGATGATGACTACCTCAGCCGACAGCAGGATGTGACGAAGCTTGGTGCATGTAAAAAACAAACAAAGGCAAAGCTTTTCCATATCAGAGTACCTTGTTTCGGCGTCCAACATCCTTCTGCTGAGATAAAATACCACCCGTTCCTTGCCGTCGTATAACTGCACTACCACCGAAGCGATAGAGGTGTCACCGACTGACAAGTATATGTAAAATGGCCTGTCCTGTTGCGGTGGCACCAACACAGGTGGTCTCGACAAATAGTCTTTGATTTCTTCGAATGCCCGTTGTTGTTCTGCCCCCAGCGGAACTCTTCATTGGTTTTGATCTTCACCAGTTCCATAAAGGGTTCAATCCGCCCAGATAAGTTAGAGATAAACCTCCTGACAAAGTTAATTTTGCCAATAAGTTGTTGGAGCTCTTTCTTGTTAGTGGGCGGCACCATAGTACGCACGGCCTCTTGACTTTTTAGGCCGATCTCTATCCCTCTTTCATGAACCAGGAAACCCAAGAACTGCCCAGCTGTTACACCAAAAGTGCATTTTTTCGGGTTCATCCTGAGCCCGAATTTTCTGGTTCGTTCTAAAACTTGCCGTAAATCATCTAGGTGCCCTTCGACCGATGCTGACTTGACCACGACATCATCGATGTATATTTCTACCAGATTGCCGATTAGGTCATGGAAGATGTGGTTCATGGCACGCTGATACGTTGCTCCGGCATTTTTCAATCCGAAGGTCATAACCACGTATTCAAACAGTCCCACCGCTCCGGGTACTCTGAATGCCGTTTTGTGTATATCTTCAGGAGCCATGAAAATCTGATTATATCCAGCATTACCATCCATAAAGCTCAAAATCTTGTGGCCGGCAGCCGCATTGATTAATATTTCTGCGACAGGCATCGGATATTCATCCTTCGGAGTGGCCCTATTAAGATCTCTGAAATCCACGCAAACCCGCCATCGGCCATCTTTCTTTTGTACGGGTACAACACTTGAAATCCACTCAGCATACCTGCAAGCCCTGATGAATCCGGCTTCTATCATTTTCTCTATTTCTTTTTTAACTTCGACCAAGACATCGGCTTTCATCTGACGTATCCGCTGTTGGAACGGTCGAAATCCACTTTTGAGAGGGAGCCGATGCTCCACTATGCTCCTGTCGAGCCCAGGCATCTCTGTATAATCCCAGGCGAAACAATCGGCATATTCCTTTAATAGAGCTATCATCGGCTCTCGTAATGACGGATGCAATTTCTTACTAATGAACGTTGGCCGCGGCTTATCCCCGGGACCAATATCGATCTCTTCAAGTTCATCAGCCGATGTGAAGCCATATCCTAGTTTCCCGTCCTCTGTTAAATCAACGCTGCAAATAGGAAAAGAAGATAACAAAACGATCTCCAGCCGATCGGTGGTATCGGCTGATTTACATATTTCAAAATTCTCCAAGTGTTTAAGAAAAGAATCGGGCCGGCTGTCAAAGCCGGCTATCTCATAACAGCTACGTAAAGCACTTATCACCAAAAATTCATTTTTTGGGGGCCGATTGCGTGAATCGGCCTTAATGGGAACATTATTGTGACTTCCTTCATGTAACCTTTCTACTCCGTAAGGCCAGTGGATAAGACCAGCCTCACTCCGTTTTTTGTAGCCTCGATGCGGTCGCACCCTTCTAAGCTTATCCCTGAAATCGGCTCTTGGTCCTCTGCATCCCAGATGCTCATGGCAGCATGCGAAATCTCGATTGAGTCATCTGCCTGGACTACCTCCACTTCGTCTCCATCCCACTGGATCAAGCATTGGTGCATCGTTGAGGGGATACAACAGTTGGTGTGAATCCAGTCCCTGCCGAGTAGGACATTATAGGTGCTTTTGCTGCTAACGACGAAGAAGGAAGTCGGGACGGTCTTACTCCCGATGGTGAGATCTACACTGAGGACACCCTGAGCTTCTGAAGTCTGCCCATTAAAGTCACTCAACGTGACGTTAGTCTTGATCAGATCCCCGGCAGATCGCCCCAACCGGCGCAGAACTGAATATGGCATAATGTTGACCGCCGCTCCCGTATCCACTAGCATTTTATTAATGGGCTGACCATTGATATACCCTTTGAGATATAATGCCTTCAAGTGCTTGTAATTCTTGGCTTGCGGCTTCTCGAATATCACCGGCCGTGGTCCCAGATCAAGCTGGGCTACGGATGGCTCCTCGTAGGCCTGAGCATGGAATTCTGCAGGAAGTACAAAAACCATGTGTGTATCAGCCGATACCTTTTTATCGGCTTTCGTCGGCTTGGGACGCCATTCTTTCCTCGACACGTGCGGCTTCTTTTCCTGCTCATGATGAACTTGTTCTGCCAGATCCGGTCGCGCTTTTCTCAACGTCTCGACGTACTTGGCCTCGGCTTCTTCCAAGCTCCGTAGCCTCTGAACCCGACGCTTTTGTGAACGATTTAGCCCATCCGGGCACCAGCGTGGGCGATGATACCTATCCTCCTCTCCATCTTCTCTTCGTGGTGACCGAACCCGCTCCTGTTGAGTTGGCGCAGGTCCTAATCGCCCGAAAACCGATTCCCTTGCCTCTGTCTTCATATGTGCACACTCTGGGCAGTCCTTAACAGTAGGCAATCGGCTCATACCGGAATCCCAACAATACCTGAAGAATGGGCAGTACCAATGATCACGAGCATCCTCGTGCTTCTTCAAACGCTTCCCGGTGCGATGCTCATATTCTTCGTCTTCAGATTCCCGCCGGAGGCGCTGCTGGTACTGATACTCGTATTTCCTGAGAAGATCAGAAGAAGTTGGACGTTGATTCCTTACGTACCTTACCCGCTCTTCTGAGACATATTCCTTTTTCTCTTTTTGGGGCCGATTGCTAGAACCAGCCTTCATATTTTTGGCTCGATGTCGCGATGCTATCCCTGCCATGTTGATGCCGAGCGCGAAGTCCAACTGCCGCCTTGCAGACCGGTCATTTTGTTCTACCATATTTACACCAGGAAAAGGCTGAGTGTCTACCTTCATGGCGGTCTTCCCCAAGACCAATCGGCCCTGTTCAATAGCCGATTGTATTTGCCGACGGAGTTCCTTGCAGTCGTTCGTGCCGTGGGTAAAGGAATCATGCCATTTACAATATGTTCTTCCTTTTAGCTCCTGTGCCGTGGGAAGCTTATGCCCTTCCGGAAACTTCAACTGTTTTTCTTTCAGTAACAAGTCGAAAATTTGTTCGACCTTACTCACATCAAAGTCAAACCCTTTTGCCGGACCAGTTTGTTTCAGCCACTTACAAGGGACGGGATTTGCACCACGAGCCCACTCAGCAACCGATACCTCTAGTTCCTCCTCGGAGTCATCGGCTTCTTCCGTGTCAGCTGCCGCCACCTGACGTTTAAACCTGTCTTGGTATAACTCAGGATGACGCTGCTCATAAGTCGATAGTTTCTGGACCAGATGTGCCAAAGAGGTGAATTCCAGTTGAAAAGCCAGATCCCTGATCGGCTTTAACAATCCCACTGATGCTAGTTCGATAGCTTCTTTTTCTGAGATCCTTGTCGAATAACACCTATTCTTCATCTCCCTGAAGCGTCGGATGAATTCTGCCACGGTTTCCCCACGCTTCTGCCGAAGTTGTGCCAGATCGGCAATTCCTGCCTCCGCGGCTTCTGTGTGATACTGAATATGAAATTGTTCTTCCAGCTGCTTCCAGGTACGGATGGAGTCGGGACCCAACGAGGTATACCATCCAAAAGCCGGTCCCGTAAGCGATTGCGAGAAGAACCTTACTCGCAGCGGATCTGATACAGAAATCATGCCCAATTGTGCTAAGTATCGGCTCACATGCTCGATAGAGCTAGATCCCTCTGCCCCACTGAATTTAGTGAACTCGGGGAGCCGATACTTGGGTGGTAATGGGATTAAGTCATAGTTTCCTGGATACGGCTTAGTGTAGCCGATCGCTCTCCTTTTTGGTAATATGCCGAACTGATCCCTTAAAATATTGCCGATTTGCTCCGCTGTCTGTAACCCAGGGGCCGAGTGCGTACTGTCATGACTCGGCCCGGTAGCGTAAGTTGCTAGCCACGCTTGTTTTTCCGCGTCGGCTCCAGAAACCCCTCCAACTATCCTCTGTTCAGGATGTACCGGATTATTACTGTCCGGTATATACATACACACATAACCATGTGGGATCTCCTTAGGCGGCTCGCTGAAAAACTGGTGATCCGTGGGGTCACCACCCTCTTTATAAACTACATAAGCTGGAGCACCATGTGATTCTGCAGCTGCAAGTGTATACGGTAGTGGTGGTCTGGTTTGGAACGGCAGTTCTCCTCTATGACTTCCCAAGGCAGATCCAGTTGGGGAATGTTGATGCTTCATAATCTCCTGGACCACACGCAGAGCCACACGCTCAAAAGCATTAACCAAACTTTCCGAGTGTCGGTGCAATGAATGAGCCACCGCATAATTCACTTCCTGTCGCAGCGCTCTAGTACGATCTTCAGACGGAGTAGATAAATCCACCCCATCAAGAGCACCTTCGGGTGAAAATCCCTTCCACCTGACACCATGGCTGCGAGTCCTTTCGAAAGAGCCGATGAGATCGGCTTCAAACTGAGTCTTGATTTCATCATACTTCTGCTTATGTTCAGCAGAGAGTTCCTCGTAAGTGATCGGATCGTCCCTTGACATCCTGCCGACCACTGCTGATAGAGCCGACGAGGATGACGGAGTCGATGAAGATTGTGCAAACGCCGATGACGAAGTCGATGAAGATGGTCCCACCGGGCGTGCCAGAATGTGTTGTCGATCGAAACCCACCGGCGAGCAGCGACAGGCAACACGAGGAGCCGGGAGGCTTCCGGGACGGCTGGCGGGCCCCGGTCCCTCGGTCAACGGCCCAGCGATCTGGCGCACACCCTGGCTTGGGGTTGCTAGGCGTGCCACCTGATCCTGTACCTGATCAGGAAGGTGTGATTCGTGAAATTCCTGTGAGCACAGACACTTGTAAAGGTTAGTCCGAGCCATGGTCGGCTCATCACTCCTCCCCGGTATCGGCTATAAAGAGCCGATTGCATCATTACCGGATCGGATCTTTGGGTCAAACGACATTTATATATAATAATAAGATAAAACTTGCTTTAAAGATATTAATCTAATCCAATCCACAACAGCCTAGCCCTCACTACACAACCGGAACATCCTACACGTGATTGAGCCTAACGAATACGCAAAGCATCATAACAAACAACCCGAACAGAGACCCTAAGAACAACTAAAGAGCCGATTCTTAAAGAAATCTCTATGCAGACTAAGATCTGATACTAACGTACTGCCGGAGCTTTCAACTCGTTTGCAAGGCCTAATCATGCACATATTGAGCTAAATCCCTAACGAGCAGGAACCGACTATAACAGATTAGATCTATTAACATAAACAAAGCAAGATGCAATCATTGCACCTATGATCAGGTACGATGATCGCGGAGCACGCAAGAACAATGAAACAGAGCAAGATCATGATACAAAAATAACATTACTCTATACGCACTACGATAACTAATGCTACCCGCCATCTACAAGGCTTCAGAACGAGCAACATATAAAGCAACAAATAAGAGCAATGCGCCCCCGATCACGCGAAGCGTGATCAGGGGCAACATGGCACTTACCCGATGAAGAACCCTGGAACAGGGGAGGCGATACGCCGTGAGTTGTTGATGAATGAATCTCTCTTTCTTGTTTATTCATGGTACATATTTATAGTCCGTAGACTTGCTCTCCTTAACTAACCCTAATTAAACACGCCACAAATCCTAACTGCCTAAACCTGAGTTTACACGGCCTTGTGGGCCCCAAACGCCCGTACGGAACCCGATCTGCAAGCTTATCATAACCGTTTCTCAAGCCCATCTTGCTCCACGGCCCACTTTTAGCCTGTCCAGAATATGGCGATAACACCGGGCAAGGACCCTTTTGCAATTAGGAAGTTTAGTCTGAGGGCCCGGATGTAATTTTACCGAGAACCCCCCTAAGGTTTCTATTATTTCATGTGTATGTGTTCTCTGCTTTGCAAAATTCATAACAATTCATAGAAAAATCCAAAAATAGCAAAACTAGTTTTGTTAGAAAATAGATTTCAAACTCTATGACTTCTGTTAGTAGAGTTTAGTTTGAAATAAAATATTTCTACCTGTGTTTCGAATCTAAAGTTAAGGGGTAAAATACACTCAACCTTGTTATTTCATGTTCTTTTGTTTTTCTAAAATGTAGTATGAATGTTCTATAAACTCTAGCTAACCTTGTGTTAAGTTGCAAACTTAAACTTGATTTAAATTTAACTTCTCTTATTTGAACTTTCAAATTTGAAATATTAAATAAACCTATTATATAACCTCTTCTAAATTAACACCATTATTAGTCTCTAATGTGATATTTTGTAATCAAATTTCTATAATCTTTTATTTAAAAGTTTTTAATTCAAATTTTGGTTCATTTCAAATTGAATTTAAATGTTTTAGTTCTTATTACAATAAATTCTACCATAAATAGTATTTCAAATCTAAACCCTCTTTATTTATGCATGTTTGCGTGTTAATTGAATGAGTTATAATATTTGAAATGTGGATTTCTAAATTTAAATTTCACCTTGTTAACTTATTGCATTTCATATAGAATCAACGACACTCGACGACGAAGATTACGAACTGGTCTTAGGACAAGACCAAGGCTTTCCAGAAGATCCAGCGCAAGTCGTCAAAGGACTAACTGAAGCCCCGAACCTGAGTTCGGAAGCCTCTGACTCTCCTGCCCCCACCCCCACTCCAGAAGGCAAGCCCCGGACATATCCCACTACTTTATTTACACTGCAATCTACGTCTATTTATATTATATCTTGCATTAAGTCTAGGAGCTGTAATGAAACCCTAGATGCATGAATCTTAGGATCCAATGTATTGTACCCGAGTCCTTATCGGATAGATGCTCCGCTAATAGGACCGGTAGAAGTCGAGTGATTTCCTGTCACTCGCGCGATATAGGAATTGCATGTTTACATTTCTGCAATCACTATAAGGATGACGGACAGGGTCATGTGCTGCATCATGACCTGAAGTTTTACCCTGTCTGTTTTGTTAAAAGTTGATAAGGTCGATCCATGTGGTAGTGGTGGCTAAGTTTTTGAAAGTACTAGCCACATACCGCGAAATATGGTAAGCGGTAAGCCTAGTACCCGATTGGCCCGGCAAATGGACGCGCTCCCACCACTCGACTTTTATTTTATGTTTACACGCACCGACGTGTGGGAGTACGTTCTGCAAGGCAGACAGGAATACGGGTTTTGTAGTCGCGCTACAGACGTATGTCCTGTACACATTGGGTGTGCGTACGGTCCTGCAGTCGCTTGTGGTGGCCCCGATCCATAACCCGGAATATGAGGGAAACGGTTGCTCGGAACACCCTGTCGGTACTCCGAGCGTGTGAGTTAGGTTTACCTTGCAAGGTTAAATTCGATTCGAATCGTCCGCCTCTCACGAGGATTGAGACTGCTTATCCCTTCTGCCACATTGAGTAAGAAGTGGAACTAAGGATGGATAATCTTGATGAATGATAATCACTACCTTGCTTGCTTAGTGTAGGTGCTAATCTAGAATAATTACTCAACTAGAAGATGAAAGCTAAAACTTGAAAATAGTTCATACTCTTTGTTACTTTTCAGCTAAAAATAAACCCAGAGCCTTTGCAATGCCTTCATGAGTCTAGTTATGGGCTAAGTATACCCAGCCCCGGGTAAGCCTTGCTGAGTAT
Organism: Panicum hallii; assembly: GCF_002211085.1. NCBI lineage: Eukaryota > Viridiplantae > Streptophyta > Magnoliopsida > Poales > Poaceae > Panicum > Panicum hallii. Next base: position 47,550,878 of record NC_038046.1, read on the forward strand.
TAGAATACTCAGCCTTGCTAATGTCTGTTTCAGGTATAACCTATGAGAATCCCACGGACAACCTTGTGTGGCCAACGTCCGTTCCTTTTGGCTGGTCCGTGGAGTGGGACCCGTCCCCGGCCGGCACAGACCCTCCGGAGTGACACCAGGCCCTGGGCTAAGCTTGGTGTCCGTCTTCGCGACGTGTGTAGTCGCGTAAAACTTTTTCTTCCGCTGTGAGTTTGGACAAGCTGTTATGCTTGTCAGTTTGAACATGGTTTGTATGAATTTACTTATCTTTGAACTCGGTTTGTAATAATGTATGTATGGTTGTAAATTAAAAAGTTGATGAACTATTCTGTGATGTGAACTCGCCTTCGTGCGAGGTAAACCTGCTTCGATCCTGCTGAACCGTGGTTGAATCGGGCGGAGACCCGACAGACCAAAGGATTGTTCCGTTTGAAGTGCGTTAAGTTGATTGCAGTTGAACGGCGATCAATAGCGCACTTGAGCCGGAATAATTCGAGCGGTTCTGCCACACGAGGGACCCGAGTCATCAGAACATTGGAAAGTAGCCTCCGCACGCTTGATGCACCCGACAATGCTGGAGTTCACCCGATCTATTCCGGCGAGTAGGTCGCCATTGTTGATCCGGGGATGAGAGATTGCCTTGAGGCGGCTCGCGTAGCTTCTTATTAGATCGGAAAGTCAAATTCTATCGAAACCATCGGTGACAACGTCGATATCCCAGTAGGGTGTTGGAGCAGATGCCTTCGACTCCCTGGGGTCGGCAAGATGGCAGTTGAAACCCCCACGTCCGTTGGCGATGCAGACCCAGGAGTCGAAGGTGAACGATGTGCCCTCGTTGGGCATAGCGCTGGTGAAGTTAAAAGATGCCATTGAGTTCTCCGATGGATCATCGACGAGCACCGTACCTAGCGTGCCAGCTGTCAATGTTTAACCTCCAAGCCCACCGATTGATACCCCGAGGTGGTAGATTGTAGGTGGAGTGTCGCCGAGATCTGGAACTCGAAGGTGCAAGGAACATGAAACTTTAGATAGATTCGGACCACAGTATGCGTAATACCCTATGTTCTGTGTGGTTGTTTGTATTGCCTTAGATGTGTATAATTTTGGAATTAAGGGGTCCCTGCCCACCCTCATATAGTCTGGGGGACAGTATTATATGCAAGTCCTAGCCAAATATAAGCTTAGGAGTTCTACCTGAGTACTACTCAGGTAGTTTTCTTATGTTCCGACTAGTCCTATTTTTGTATGAGGAAATACAACTGGTGTAAGACGTGGGCCATGTCCCATCCCTTATTCTGGAAAATGTACGCCATGTGCGCTGTCCCGTGGCCCCGGGCCTGACACTTCCTCTCACCACCGCTACGCAACCACTTGAGCATAAGGAGAAGCTAGGGAGGGGAACGACAAGAAAAGAGGCGGAGCAGGAGGACGCTGCCTAGGAGCCGGACTAGCGGAGGAACAACAACGATGACGATGAGCTGGAGCTGCGCCGTTGCCAACACCGCGATGACAAGCCAGAGCTACGCTGGCGCCGACACCGTGACAACACCAAGGCGGAGGAGCCCTTCTCCACGCGCCCGCCCTCCCCATGCAGAGCGCTCCCCGTGGTGCAGGCCCTCCCCGCGGCGGTGCGACCCTCCCCATAGCGGTGGCCTTCCCACGCGGCCGCCCTCTTAACGCACCTCCCCACGGCAGGCCCTCCCTCTCCCATTAGTTCTTTTTTCATTTTAGTTTTTTTTCCATTTTAACTCTATATATATGAAATGTGAAACTTAATTTTATCAGTGAATATGTATGTGTATTCAATTTTAGTTTCAATTATATTTCAATTACATAGTGAATAAAAGTGTAATAGTGAATATGAATGTGAATTCAATTGAAAAGTATTCAACTACGTTTCAATTTATAAAAGTATATTCAATTTTAAAAATTTATTGGGAAACAGTTTTCAAAAATTTAAAAACAAATTGCTAATTTTTTTGGGGGCTGCATATTTCCGGAGGTAGGCCATGCCATCACCTGCCCTAGAAAACAATTTGCAGGGGTGGATCATGCCGTAACCCATCCCTACAAATACCCATATCTAGGGGTGGGGTTATAGCCTCACCTGCCATTGGAAATTTATTTCAAGGGGCAGGTTATGATGTGGATTGTCTGAAAATACCTTTATAGAGACGGGCACGTTACCAGCTCTTGCAAATATCTATTTGTAGCTCCGAAAAGTAGGAGCCCTTAGAAATATTGTTTCAACCGCATATTTTGGTAGTGTTAAGAGTTACCCCTGCTGCCTCTATCCCTGTGCATGATATGGTTACATGTACCCTGCTGCAAGTTTCCTCTACTATGCGGCACGGTAGGCATTGCAGGAGCCATTTAAAAACCAGCAAGGCCTTAATTTAGGGATGTCCATTATTGATGCTTTATTTCCTTTGACAGAGTAATGCAAAACATATGCTCCCGTTGAAGTACATTCCATCTAATATTTTCTTTTGCTTTCTACATTATTACAAACAGCATTCAAACATCAGCCAAAACAGAAAATAAAACAAACGTCTTTTCCCCCCCTATTTTTTGATACACTCGATCGGTTTATTTCATTCCCCGCAAGAGAAACAAGCTGACGTAGTAGAACTCATCACACACCACACCACTGAAGAACATCAGATACATCAGACACTCGAGCTGTGCAGACATCGATCCCTCTATGTAGCAGCAAGCTACTTCGTTGCAATCTTGGTGAATTGTTCAGCAGAGTCGTCGCCGGAGCTGGTCGTCGTCATCTGAAGCTCGATTCCTGCCGCGCTGCTGCCGCTGTTGATGACCCTGCAGTTGAGCCTGATCTCCCCCTGCGTCCCCGTGAGCACCTCGATGCTGCCCATCTTGACCATGGCCTTGACGAACTTGTTCTTCCACCTGCTCTCGCTCTTGACGAACTCGTCCACGGACTTCTTGAGCGTGGCGTTGGTGAGCAGCGCCTGGTCCGACGTGAAGAGCCCCAGGTTGTTGGCGAGCCCGAGGTAGTACTTGTTGTCGAGCACCGCCGGCGTCATGAGGTCCATGTCCGTGGTGGTGTTGGGGACGAACTGGCTGCTGTTGGAGGGGCAGATGCTCCTGAGCAGGAAGGCGTAGGCCGAGCTGATGGTGGGGTCGACGTCGCTGGCGTTGCTGAAGCCGTAGAGGCGGTTGGTGAAGGAGGAGCAGTGGGAGCGGCCGACGGTGTGCGCGCCGGAGAGCACCACCATGTCCTCGGCGGTGAGGCCCTTGCGCGTGAAGTTGCCGACGAGCTCGGTGGCGTTGGAGAGCGGGGAGGGCAGGTTGTTGCTGGCGTCGGCGGCCGTGGAGATCCTCCCGTCGCGCCGCCCCGCGGGGACCTTGTAGGTGAGGTTGTTCCCCGCCAGGGCGACGCTGTCGCGCGCCGCGAAGGCGACGATGTCGGCGCAGGAGACCGTCCTGGGGCACCGCGCCTCGATGGCCTTCTTGGCGGCGTCGATGACCTCGAAGCCCCGCAGGCTGGGATTGTTCGGGACCGCGTCCTTCTCCGCCGTGTTGTTCGCCGTCGTGTCGATCAGCACCGAGCCGTCGCAGCCCTGGGTACGTGTGGATGGTCGATGTTGGTTAGTTGAGCGTAGTGATGCCTAACGCGACCACCATGAAACTTTTATTTACTCTTTGATGACATGATCTTAGTGACTCGATATCATAAGTTCTTAACACAAACAAACTGACACTATTCATGGTATTTCTTTCCCACAAGCATCCATCTAATAAAGATTATTTGTTAGATTAATAGACCATGTTTAAGATGGTGAGCGTGTGGCATGGTCCATGATCCCAACTGGCCGTCCTTTTTATTGGAGTCGTTTCTCCACACGTGTCTGTGTTAGATTGCTTGAAGGGCGGTAAATTCGATGTGGATCAAACATGAACATGAAATTTTCCAGCTACATGTATTAGCAGGAAGCAACAACTAGGCGTCGTTTCTAGAGAGATGCATGTGCAGTGGTCGCCACAAGTCAAGGTCAATGTCATCTATATATATCTGTCGTTGTAGTTGCCATACACGTGCACGTGCATGTCGATCTGCCTGGGACCAACAACATCTATGAGTTGGACAGTCGGCAAGCACTAATCAAGGGTACCTAAACAAACATAAATGTGATTTGGGTTGCTAACCGGCCGTATCCATTAATTTTACATCCAGTCCATTTGTTTTCTTCGTATTATTTTTTTAAAATGACGTTATTAACTGCATTTCTTACTTATGTTAGAAAGTTGTTCATCCATTTACTAATATAAATGAAAACTACTCCCTCCGTTCCAAATTATTATTCGTTTTAGTTTTTTTAGATTTATAGACTTTTGCTATGCACCTAGATATAATATAATATATATACGTAGATGTATAGCAAAAAATATAAATCTAGAAAAATCTAAACGACTAATAATTTGGAAGGGAGGGAGTATTCAAAGTACTACAAAGGTAAATATCTGACAAATAGAGCTCATATATGATGGAGACATGGAGTACTTCCCCAATAGAAGTGCTGGTACTTTTTGCAAGCTGCTCCCTGCCTGAGTGCTTCTTTCTCGAAAGGGATAAAATTCCATATCTTCTGCTAAAAATGATATTCCCTTCATTTGGAAAAAGACTGCAAAATGATATTGCCGATCTGTTTTGTTCCTTGCTTTGCTGGCAGGACCTCCGCCTACTTTGGCCTTTTGAGTAACTAGCTATAGCTAGCTAGATGTGGTTTAGACTTCAGACTTGCATTTCCCGGCCGGCTACACATTTTAGCAAGGGATATGTGTGGTGCTGGCCACTTTATATGCTATGCATGGTCATGGTCATAGTCATCTTTTTCGTCTGGGACCAGCAACAACTAAAGTCCCCAGAGATGCATGTGTGTAAAAGCAGCCGAGATAAATGTCCACAAGAAAGACTCGGCCAGTCGGCAGGCACTAGTCAACGATACCCACACAAAATGTAAATGAGGTTAGGATTGCTAACTGTGTCTGTATTTATCATGTACCTAATTCTTTTTAGATGTCCATTAATAATTAGCTCATTTAAAGTTTTAAGTAGTACAGATCACATATATACTCGGTGCTCGTCGAGTCGATCAGCACGAGTATCTGTTTGATTGTAAGAATAGTACAAGTGTACAACTGTGCATTACAAAACATCCATGTGTGCACTACGCCAAAATAACTCGGCAAAAAAGGTATTGCTAATCTCTGCCTTTGTGTTTCTTTCCCTTAATGTGCTTAGAACAAAGAAATCCATCGACCTCAACAAAATGCCACAAGCCCGGCAGCTTTGCAAATAAACAGCGGAAAGCCGGAAATGCAAAAGAAAAAAAAGGGAAGGAAGAAAAAAAAAAGGTATGGAGGCCACAGCACATACCCTGACGAAGCAGTCATGGAAATGCAGGCGGATGAGGCCAGCGGCGATGCCGCTGTTGTTTTTGAAGGCGGCAGCGACCGCCTGCTGCACCAGGGCCTCCGCCGACGGGCAGCTCTTGTTGTAGAACCCGACCTTGAGGCCGGCGCCTATGGCGACTGTGGGAAGGAGCGCAAGGATGGCAGTAAGTGCAGCGGTGGTGAAGGAGGAGGAGAAACCCTTCATGTTGGCACTCACGGAGCTTGCTTGCTCCAGCTGCTGGTTCTTTGGCTGCCTAAGCCTTGTGTGTCATGGGGGATTATATAGCTTATAATAAAGGATGCATGGGTACATTTGTTTCCCTTGTGGAATGGATGCATGGGTAGATTTGTCAAACAACAATGTGAAAGAGTGTACTACTGCCCAAGTGGCGCGCCATTGGATTGCTTTTTTCTAATCTATGACACCATGCATGCTGTGAATGCCCCCTAGCTGCCAGGACCCATGTGTGAGGTTGAAGCTTCCTGTTACTTGGGTGTGAGGACGGGTGTTCGATCACTGTTCTGTGACCTCAGACTCAGCAACAATAAGGAATCAATCTGTTGGTCCCCAGGGAAGAGAATAACCGAGTGTGTGGACAAGTTGATAGGCCCGGGAATCTCTGATGTTTCGTTCACCTTTGGAGGTAGTTAAACTACTATTTTGTAGTAACTAATCTTTATTATCTCTTAGCTGATATAGGATGATATATATTCAAGCGTTGGTAGGTGAAGTACCTGCAGGGATCGGAACCGGTAGTGTACGGACTCTCAAGTCTCAATGGGCAACTGCTACTGTCTGGGAGTCTAGCATTTTTCAGGTTTGGTATTCTCTAGTTGCTGTCTTAAATCTTGTGCTCTTCCGAGTTAGTAAATGAATTGATTGCCGACCATCGTTATTGGCCAATTTCATTGGAAATAAGTAAAGTTCACACCTTGACATAACCTATTCTTTATGCTAACCTGTCCTTAACTGTCCAATCGATCTTTATTTATATGCCACTGAACAGAGGTGAAGTTTCTCCATTGCTGCATGCAGGTAATCAGCTGAACGATTTGGTCTTGGCTCTAGCATCGGTGTGCAAATTATGGCCGTACTCGTAGTCTCCTACCAGTGGTGGCCGGATCGCGGTCAAAAAAAAAAAGAAAAAGAAAGAAAGCTTCACGCATTGATTACACTCATCTAGAATTACTCGGCCGCATCAACCACTTCGCTTTTTTGTTCTCCCCAAAAACACCGTGCATCCTTTTCCCTTTTCCCTTTTCCTTTCAGCAAATATTTTTCTTCCAAATCTAAATGCGACGATTTGATTCGATCAGCATGAACTAAATTGGGCAGACATGCTCCTTTGCCTTTGAGCTTGTTTAATTTCTCTTTATGAAAAGATTGGCATGCATTGGCTCATTGTTAGCATGTTGCAACGCACTCCAAAAGAGGTGCTTAACAACCGAATGCTCTTTGCTTAAGCATCTATCGCATCTCGTAGCAAAAAGACAAGAAAAGCACCTCTGGTTCTGAGCCCGGACGCATAGATTTGAACTTTGTTTAATTTACAGTATAAACAGAACTTCATGTCCATTACTTTGCTCCTCTCAAGTGTTTGTATAAACTTGACAACAGGCCGGGGCAAGGTTGGCGAACTCGTCACGGGTTCACCAAGTTATATTCACATATCTTAATTAGGTGCTAGTACTCTCTGCGTTCCAAATTATAGGTTATTTTGATGGAGTTGAGATAGTACATATTTCTCTAGTCTATGTTCAGGACCCGACGCAAAATGGATTCTTGAATTCACGTAATAACTACTAAAAGATAAGCAAATGCAAATATTAAACTAAGAAAGCGTAGGAGATTGTGGTTGTGCACAATGAATACAAGGTAGGATGAACGACATGCCCGAACCATATAGCTAGTGTTTCACATAAATCAAGATATATAAAAGTAAAAGCATCAATAATAAATAAGCATGCATGAAACAAACTCTCCAGGTGGGTGGATGGGGGCGGGGGGGGGGGGGTTACATACCAATTGACACTTATCGACCAAGTAATTCTCCCTACTCTAAGATTATTGATGCTGGTGCTCGTTAACTATACTATTTCACTCATGTTTGTCTTCATTATTGGTATAAACATAGCAGCATTATTAGTGATCATACATAATAATCAGGTCATATTTGTACGTGCCTTGTGTTTTGGAGAATGTTCTATTTTTGCAGGAAATTAGCCTAATTTGGAGCATATTAGAACAAGACCAGAATCAAGGATGAGCCCACAAAAGATGGCGGTCATCAGACCTAGGAACCACCTAGTCCGATTACTACAAGCATGGCTAGGACAATCAGCGTAGCCCTCTTTTTACTAAATAATGTCCAGATTCGACATACGTGCATTCTAGAAGACTAGAAGCTAATCACTCTCTTGTTTAGCATGTTGACTTTCGAGATCAAGATGAAGAGAGTAGGGCATTTGGAAGGTTATCATGATCCATTCATATCTCAAAGAAATCCATGAGGCAGACCCATATGCAAGTAAGTAGAGGCATCTATGATCAGGGAGCAACTTGGCGGCGAAGGCGAGCGCACAGGACAAAAAGGAAGGCTACACCGATCATCCTGGACCCACCTAGATTGATCCACCTAAGCCATTACTATTCCCAATTGTGATGCCATTGAAACTATGGCCTCCTCAGAGTAAAAATACTCCCTCCTCCATCAGCATCAACATCAATTCAACACATTCAATGCATTTTTAGTAGAGAAGCAGAAGAGCCGGAGGGACATATTTCCAAAGAGATGAAGATTGTGCAATTGTCTAGAGGATAGTATAGGATAAAATATTGCTAATGTGGTCACCTAGGAGGATGAACCACGTTGGAGTTCTGGTGTTACGATCAACAGATCAAAGGTATGATCTTAGCAGTGATCTGGTGATGAACAATCTATCATAGCTTTGTAATTCATGAGTTCTGATTCTTCAACAATCCATGTGACACTTCTTATGATTTCAATCTATGATCAATGTAGATTATATAGGATTCTCTAGTAGTTTTGGTGACTAGAATTGCATGCTTGATCTATCATAGTAGTATGAAGCGTGCCTTGTGTTCATGCTCTTAGAACCTCTCGCACATAATGGTAGGATCATGACACGATTCGATGCCTATGCGGTTAATATTCGAGAGTCAAACCGGAGATGACAATTCAAAGCTTTGAATGAGAATTGTGTTTCACTTACTATCTTGTTGAGAACTACAATTTTTGCATAGTCTAGACTTTCTCTGGATTGGTTATCTCTTGCTCATATATTTTATCTGTCTATTCGTACTAATGTTTACCTTCATATCTGATCATTACAATTTGAATCATGTTGCTTAATGCTTAGTTGGAATTTGTTGGTACCAAATGAATTTGATACCCAGCAGTTAGGGAACTTGAGCTCAATTGTCTTGACATTAAGAAAGATGTACACAATTGCTCCAAACATTTTTCTCTTTATAATAGTATACAAATATGTTCCGTATATAATCATATTAGCTTAATAGATTTGTATCTAAATTATAATTATGAGAATGGAATTCAATTCTAAGGTTCCAAACAGGACCCAAGAAAACTTAGTTAAGATTTGGCCATATTGTTTACGTGTTTCGGTTCAAATAATCCTGAGTCCAAAATTTAGTCACAAGAGTAATTTAGACATAGTATGTACGTGATTGGATATGGTTTTGATCCTTGATGCAAAAAAAAGGGGCAACGCCAGTTAATAAAAAAAGACATGTCAAGGGTTGAAGGCATACAGTGATCCACATCTTTGATAGCCATCTGGTGAAAATTTAAGTAAAAAGTTGTGTGTTAACTTTTGATCGTGTGTTGGTGTCTCCATGTTAAAGTCTTTCATTGTGTGCTTACCAAGTTGGGTCAATTTGTAACAAAAAATGAACAGCCATGCGCATCCCGTACAAGATTTCTATGAATTTCGATGTATTTTCCCCGATTGACTGTGGCAGAACTGTCCAAATTACACCGGTTTAAGTGCGCTAACTATCATATTAATAATTGATCAAGTCATTACGCACTTAAAACCGTGTAATTCGGCAGTCTATCAGGTAAATCCTGAAAAACCACGAGTAATCTCGATTGAAACGTATACTAGAAGTCTCGCACGACGACGAGCACAGAAAATACAAACATGAATAATTTTAAAAAATAAGGTACAACATAAGGTATTTACAAAATAGCTTTTAAAATTAGAATCAACACAAGAAGTGATAACAACGGAAAAGAACCTAGCATGACGAAATTTTTAATGCTGAATAAATAAAACAAAAATAATAACTACGAAGATGTGAGGACGTCACATCGAGCCCACTGATGTAAATTCTAGTTAATGGTATATACTTACCCGGCTAATGGTATATACTTAATCGACTTCTATGCAAGGCTTTTAGCTGGTGGGCGTGTTTTGCCAAAAAGCTACTAACAGTGAATTCTTACTTTCAAGATTTTAGTACAAGTATATGAGATATACTATTTTCTATGTTCGCAACATAATTGAAATATTTAGAGTGGAAACCAAATAATTATATAGCAACCATAGTGAACACCGACAGTTACATCCTACCTTTTTACTTCTTTTCTATGATGTGACGCATTGATCAAGGTTCTCTTATCCGAGAGCGGCGGTGAATCGATCCGATTTAATCCTTATAACGAAAACCTAACCACACGACGAATACAACCCCGTCAAGTCACATGCATCAATATTTTCCGTCGGCCACTACAAAATAATTGAACCACCGCTTGACCCACAAGTAGGTAGTCCCCACCAATACCTACGACGAGTCAGCCATGAGTTACTAACTAGCACTCGACCGGAGAAGCAGGTATCAGTTCAAACATCTGAGTGACCGAGGTACTATGCTTACCGGGTTCGACTACCTCCTACTGCCGGCGTGTGATTAGTACTATTCAAACTGAATCAGCAGAGCCAACAACGAACGGCCCTTAAGCGACACAGATGGGACTAAGACACCCAGGAACCTTGTCTTATTGCCATAGCTTACATCTCAATATCATTCCCATTTTCATACCTGAAGCGTCCTCCCATCAGAGAAGACTTAAAAGTGTCACTTTATCAGTCCCAGGAGGCTGATAACACTTTTGTTACATCAGATGGTACATCACCGTACAACTCTACGCGGTAATGGGCAGTGAAGCGCCACTATCGCGAGGATTACAACCAGAACCCACACAACTACACTAGCTACGAATAAAGGATCATCAGAGTCTTGCGCCATGCGGAGCTCCAACGGTGACCTCACCCACAGGCAAGACTGGGTGCAGGACGAAACCCTACTCGTCGTTCTCGGGGATGTAGTCGGGATCCTCCACTGTAGAGTAAAAACGGGGTGAGTACAAACGTACTCAGCAAGTCCAATCACACCCACGGGGGGGGGGTTATAACAGAATTAGATGCACCGGATAATCCAAGGATAAAGCTACGGTTCTTTTGCGGAAACACAATTATATGCAAGGGTTCGTTTTAAAAGCATTTTTCAAAACAAGTGTCTAAGAACGCACAATGTCGATCCTCGCGGATCCAAGTTTCAAACCGCTACCGGACTCCCCGTCCGCCGTAGCACACAGCACCGTTGCCGGATACTTTTCAAACAACTCACACCAGATCAACCCTTCCCAGAGTGGAACGCTAGTTATGTGACCACACCGTAACCTGCCCAATACCGTGGGCACGGCTATTCGAATAGATTTC
>NC_038046.1:47939573-47954573 GCF_002211085.1 Panicum hallii
GTATGGAAATTGCCTCCCCACGTCCCACTGATGCTCATGCGCGTGTTAAATCCCCGTGTTCGCCGGCCCTTCGCCGGGACGGCGTTGCGCCGCCACGGCCGCCACACCTCTCCGTCGCCGACCGTGTCCCGCGGTTGCCCGTCGAGCACCACCCCTCCCAATCCCTTCCTTGGACTTTGTAGACCATGCCTGGCCAGCTCTCCCCCGCCGGCGACCTCGCCGCCGGCGAGAACGCGTCGGGGCTGAGAGGCCGGCCGGCGTCGGGGCTCGGCAAGGGCTCTTTTGCAAATAGAAGGCTGAGTCTAAGGGCCCCGATGCAAATATACAGAGACACCCCCCTTCCTATGTGCTGTTATTTCATGTGTGTGCTTTGCTGCCTTGCAAAATTCATAGAAAATCACAGAAAAATCCAAAAAATGCAAAATTAGTTTTGCCAGAAAGTAGATTTCAAACCCTACAACTTTTGTTTATGAAGTTTGATATGAAACCAAATACTTTTGTACCAATTTCAAATCTGAGGTTAAAAGGTATTTGGTATATAGCTTCTACATTTTAACTTTGCTTCTCATGATTTTTGACATGTATATTCTGTGAGCTATATGTAACCTTGTGTTAAAATTTCAAACCTAGATTTGTTTTATAACTTAACTTCTTTTGAATTGGGCATTTCAAATTTGAAATGCTAGCTAAGCATGTTTTATAAACCTAGTTAGTTAAAATCTTTTTGCCATTCTTCAGTGTGTTAATGATTAGGGTATGGTTAAATTTTCAAAATCTTATGATCCTTTTTATTTCAAGTTTAAATTTTAAATTTGGGATTCAAATTTAAATTCAAATCCAAATGTTCTAGTTCTTGTTTGCAATAGATTCAGTGATATCCTCATGACTTCTTTTATTTCATGAACTCTTGTGTGTTGATTTGGTAAATTGCAACCTTTGTAATATAAGTTTTTAAATTCAAATTTCATCTTACTTAAATTATTGCATCTCATATAGAATCAACAACGCTTGATGACGGAAATTACGAATTGGTCTTAGAACAAGACCAAGGGTTTTCTGAAGACCCAACACAAGCCGTCGAGGAACTAATTGAAGCCCCGAACCAAAGTTCGAAAGTCTCTGACACTCCTGTTCCCAATCCCACTTAGGAAGGCAAGCCCCGATACATATCCCTATATTTTAAGTTGTTTCCATTTCATTTATATATAATATATCTTGCATTACGTCTAGGAGTTGCAATGACACCCTAGTTGCATGATATCTTAGGAAACCAATGTATTGTACCCGAGTCCTTATCGCTTAAATGCTCTGCTAAATAGGACTGGTAAAAGTCGGGTGATTTCCTGTCACTCGCGCGATATAGGAGTTGCTTGTTTACAATTCTGCAACCACTATAAGGATGATGGACAGGGTCATGTGTTGTATCATGACCTGAAGGTTTACCCTGTCTGTTTTGTTAAAAGTGGTTAAGGCCGAACCATGTGGTAGTGGTGGCTAAGGTTTGAAAGTACTAGCCACATGCCGCGAAATATGGTAAGCGGTAATCCTAGTAACCAATCGGCCTGGCAAGTGGACATACCTCCCACCACTCGTAATTTGGTTCTCCCACGCACCGACGTGCGGGAGTACGTTCTGCATGGCAGACAGGAATACGGGTTTTGTAGTCGCGCTACAGACGTATGTCCTGCACAATTGGTGTGCGTACGGTCCTACAGTCGCTTGTGGTGGACCTGATCCACGACCCGGAATGAAAGGCAAACGGTTGCTTCGGAACGATCTTTGGATTTTCCAAGCGTGTGTGTTAGGTTTACCTTGCAAGGTTGAATTCGATTCAGAATTGTCCGCCTCTCACGAGGATTGAGACTGCTTATCCCTTTTACCACATAGAGTAAGAAGTGTAACTAATGATGGAACAATCTTGATGGATGATAATCTCTATCTTGCTTGCCTAGTGTAGGTGCTAACCTAGAATGGATAATCAACTAGAATGTGAAAGCTAAAATTTGAAAGTAGTTCATATTCTTTGTTGCTTTTCAGCTAAAAATAAACCCAGAACCCTTGAAATGCCTTCATGAGTCTAGTTATGGGCTAAAATATACCCAATCTCGGGTAAGCCTTGCTGAGTATTAGAATGCTCAGCCTTGCTAGTATCTGTTTCAGGTATAACTTTTGAGAACTTCATGGACCACCCTGCATGGCCAACTTCTGTTCCTTTTGGCTGGTCCGTGGAATGGGACCCGTCCCCGGCTGGCAGTAACCCTCTTGAGTGACACCAGGCCTTGGGCTGAGCATGGTGTCCACTTTCGCGATGTGTGTAGTCACGTAATATTTTCTTTCCACTGTGAGTTTGGACAAGCTGTTCTGCTTGTCAGTTTGAACACTGTTTGTATAAGTTTACCTAAGTTTGACCTGGTTTGTAATAATGTTTGGATATCTGTAAATTAAAAGTTGATGAGCTATTCTATGATTGTAAACTCGCCTTCGTGCGAGGTAAGCCTGCTTCGATCCTGTTGAACCGTGGTTGTATCGGGCGGAGACCCGGCAGACCAATGGATTATTCTGTTTGAAGTGCGATAAGATAATAAGAGCTGCAGAGTGATCATTAGTACACTTGAGCCGGAATAATTCAGGCGGTTCTGCCACATTAGGCGCGCAAGAACCGGCCGTGCCGACGACGGCTACTGGAGGCACCTAAGGCCCCCAGGCTTAGGCCGCCGGCGCAGCCGACAACAGTCCACGTCCCGAGCCGATCGGCGGACCAGCAGAAGCCGTTCCGCATACGACCGGGGCGCATCGCCGGCCCCCATCCGCTTCCCTCCCGGTAATTTCAAGCACTCTTTAACTCTCTTTTCAAAGTCCTTTTCATCTTTCCCTCACGGTACTTGTTCGCTATCGGTCTCTCACCTATATTTAGCCTTGGACGGAGTTTACCGCCCGATTTGGGCTGCATTCCCAAACAACCCGACTCGTTGACGGCGCCTCGTGGTGAGACAGGGTCCGGGCCGGACGGGGCTCTCACCCTCCCAGGCGTCCCTTTCCAAGAAACTTGGGCCCAGTCCGTCTTTGAGGACGCCTCTCCAGACTACAATTCGGGTAGTGAGGCTACCCGATTCTCAAGCTGGGCTACTCCCGGTTCGCTCGCCGTTACTAGGGGAATCCTTGTAAGTTTCTTCTCCTCCGCTTATTTATATTCTTAAACTCAGCGGGTAGTCCGTCTGACCTGGGGTCGCGGTCCAAGTACCAAGGCGCTACGGTTGTGAATGGGTCCTTTAGGCCAAGGAGCTAGCTGCGTGTCGGGACACTACACCGAGAACAACTTATGTCGCCCACCACATGCAGGTGCCGACACAGTATGCCAGCAGCCACAACTTCAGCCCACCACACCATGAGGCGCGGGGAGCCAAACACCACGTCCGTACCCAAGGATGGGTTGGGAGTGTCTTTTGGCGTGACGCCCAGGCAGGCGTGCCCTCAACCAGAAGGCCTTGGGCGTAACTTGCGTTCAAAAACTCGATGGTTCGCAGGATTCTGCAATTCACAGCAGGTATCGCATTTTGCTACGTTCTTCATCGATGCGAGAGCCGAGATATCCGTTGCCGAGAGTCGTGTGGATTAAGATAGCAACATTGCACGGGGCATGCGCGGCAGGCCGAGAATGACCCCGAGCAAGGCAATATCAGTGTTCCTTGACGCCTTCGGCCCGTGGGTTCTTTGGCGGCCCCCGTCCAACGAAATGAAGGCAAGGGGCCTTGGTCGGACAGTAGCCCGACAACATGGATGACACGTTAACGGTCTGTTTTGTTTAAGGGTCACGACAATGATCCTTCCGTAGGTTCACCTACGGAAACCTTGTTACGACTTCTCCTTCCTCTAAATGATAAGGTTCAATGGACTTCTCGCGACGTCGGGGCGGCGAACCGCCTCCGTCGCCGCGATCCAAACACTTCACCGGACCATTCAATCGGTAGGAGCGACGGGCGATGTGTACAAAGGGCAGGGATGTAGTCAACGTGAGCTGATGACTCGCGCTTACTAGGCATTCCTCGTTGAAGACCAACAATTGCAATGATGTATCCCCATCACGATGAAATTTCCCAAGATTACCCGGGCCTGTCGGCCAAGGCTATATACTCGTTGAATACATCAGTGTAGCGCGCGTGCGGCCCAGAACATCTAAGGGCATCACAGACTATTATTGCCTCAAACTTCCGTGGCCTAAACGGCCATAGTCCCTCTAAGAAGCTAGCTGCGGAGGGATGGCTCCGCATAGCTAGTTAGCAGGCTGAGGTCTCGTTCGTTATGGAATTAACCAGACAAATCGCTCCACCAACTAAGAACGGCCATGCACCACCACCCATAGAATCAAGAAAGAGCTCTCAGTCTGTCAATCCTTGCTATGTCGGGACCTGGTAAGTGTGGCAGAACCGCTAAATTATTCCGGCTCAAGTGCGTTAATGATCACCGTACAACTGCAATTAGCTTAACACATTCAAACGGAAAATCCATTGGTCTGTCGGGTCTCCGCCCGATACAACCACGGTTCAACAGGATCGAAAGCAGGTTTACCTCGCACGAAGGCGAGTTTACCATCACAGAATAGCTCATCAACTTTTAATTTACAGTCATCATACATTATTACAAACCGAGTTCAAACATAGGTAAACTTATACAAACAGTATTCAAACTGACAAGCGTAACAGCTTGCCCAAACTCATAGCGGAAAGAAAAGCTTACGCGACTACACAAGTCGCAAAGGCGGATACCAAGCTTAGCCCAGGGCCTGATGTCACTCCGGAAGGTCGCTGCCAGCCGGGGACGAGTCTCATTCCACGGTCCAGCCAAAAGGAACGGACATTGGCCCCACAGGGTTGTCCGTGGGATTCTCGAAGGTCATACCTGAAACAGATACTAGCAAGGCTGAGTATTCTAATACTCAGCAAGGCTTACCGGGTTTGGTATACTTTAGCCCGTAACTAGACTCATGAGGGTAATACAAGGGTTCCGAGTTATTTTTAGCGGAAAAGCAGCTAAGAGTATAATTTACTTCCAAGTTTATGCCTTCAGATTCTAGTTTGATTACTCATCTAGGTAAGCACCTATACTAAGCAAGCAAGATATAGATTAACATCCTTCAAGATTATTCCAACAACAATTACACTTTTTACTCGATGTGGCAAAAGCGATAAGCAGTCTCAATCCTCGTGAGAGGCGGATGATTCTGAATCGAATTTAACCTTGCAAGGTAAACATAACTCACACGCTCGGAATACCAACAGGGCGTTCCAAGCAACCGTTTGCCTTTCATTCCGGGTCGTGGATCAAGTCCACCACAAGCGACTGTAGGACCGTACGCACACCAATTATGCAGGACATACTCTGTAGCGCGACTACAAAACCCGTATTTTGTCTGCCATGCAGAACGTACTCCCGCACGTCGGTGCGTGGGAGAACCAAATTACGAGTGGTGGGAGGTATGTCCACTTGCCGGGCCGATTGGTTACTAGGCTTACCGCTTACCATATTTCGCGGCATGTGGCTAGTACTTTCAAATGCTTAGCCACCACTACCACACATTTCGACCTTAAAATTTTTATCAAAACAGACAGGGTAATACTCAGGTCATGATGCAGCACATGACCCGTCCATCATCCTTATAATGGTTGCAGAATTGTAAGCATGCAACTCCTATATCGCGCGAGTGACAGGAAATCACCCGACTTTTACCGGTCCTACTTAGCAGAGCGTCTAAGCGATAAGGACTCAGGTACAATACACTGGATCCTATATCATGCAACTAGGGTGTCATTGCAATTCCTAGACGTAATGCAAGATATATAATGTATAAGATTGCGTAATGTAATAATTTGAAATATTGGGTTATGCGCCGAGGCTTGCCTTCTTGAGTGGGGTTGGGGGCAGGGGTGTCAGAGGCTTCCGAACTTGGGTTCGGGGCTTCAGTTAGTCCCTCGACGACTTGCGTTGGGTCTTCTGAAAATCCTTAGTCTTGTCCTAAGACCAATTCGTAATCTCCGTCGTCGAGCGTCGTTGATTCTTTATGCGATGCAATAAATTAAGTAAGGTAAGATTTAAATTTAAGATCTTATATTTCAAATGTTATAACCCACCAAGTTAATACACAAGAGCTCATAAAATAGCGAGGGTTTAGGTTTAAAACACTATTTATAAAGGAATCATAAAGATATTGCTGAATTTGTTGTAAACAAGAACTAAAATATTTGAATTTGAATTTGAATTTGAACTCAAATTTCAAAACTTTAAGTAACAAGGATCATAAAATTTTGGAAATTTAATGATACACTAAACATTAACACATTAAAGAATGACAAGAGATCTTAACTAAAAAGGTTTACACAACATGTTTAGCTAACATTTGAAATTTGAAATGCTCAAATTAAAGAGATCAAGCTACCAAGCAAGGTTAGGTTTGAAAATTTAATCCAATGGTTACACATAGCTCATAGAAGTTACATGCCAAAAATTCATAAGCAACAAAGCAAGAAATGAAGAAGTTAAGTATAAACTACTCCTTAACCTTAGGTTTAAAATAGAGGTAAAAGTATTTTGTTTCAAACTAAACTTCATTAGCAAAAGTTATAGGGTTTGAAATCTAGTTTGCAACAAAACTAATTTTCTATTTTTGGATTTTTCTATGGTTTTCTATGAATTTTACAAGACAGGATACACACACACATGAAATAACAACCACTCCTGTTACAAACCAGCCCCTAGATTTTACAGAAAACCCCTTAGAAAGAAAACAGTCCAAGCAATTGGGTCCAAGGACTATAGCCGGCCGTGGGAGCTTGACTCCGGCCAAATCCGGCCATGGGGTTCACCGGCGGTGAGGGGCAAGGGGAGGGAGAGCACGAGGGAAGCTCGGGCTATACTTTGGTGGTCTTGGGCGATCTTGAGGTGGCCGGAGGTGGGCTGTCGACGCGAGCCCGAGACGGCGGCCGGGGTGAGCTGCGGCGGCGA
This sequence comes from Panicum hallii, assembly GCF_002211085.1. Taxonomy (NCBI): domain Eukaryota; kingdom Viridiplantae; phylum Streptophyta; class Magnoliopsida; order Poales; family Poaceae; genus Panicum; species Panicum hallii. Next base: position 47,946,570 of record NC_038046.1, read on the forward strand.
CGCTCCGGCGTCCGGGGGAAGGAGGGGCCGAGCTGGGGAGGTGCGGTGGGGGCCGTGGGAGGTAGGGGTGCTACTAAATCGGGGAGGGAGAGGGCCGAGGAGGCAATCCCGCGGCGGACCGAAGCTCGACGGCGCAAGGGAGGGGCGACGGCAATGGGGCGCGCGAGCAGGACCCGAGGCAGCTCTTTATAGGCAAATGGGAAGAGAGGAGAGAGGCGAGAGCAAGCAATGCTTCGACTTTGAGCCGCTACGGGGGGGGGGGGGGCGACCAGAGGATCACGGCGGGTGGCAGAGGTGCCGGCGGGTGGCGCTGGCAGTGCTGCAAGCGGCGTGGCACTCGGGCGAGGAGCCAGCAGAGGAAGCTAGGGCGGTGGAGAAGCGGTGGGGAGACACGTGGGCGAGGGAGGAGCAGGAGTGGATGGCGGCGGCCAGGAGCGGCGTACTGCGCCGGCGACAGAGGAGCCAGAAGATTAGAGCAGAGGAGCAGGGGTTCAGGGAGGAAGAAGAGAGAAGAAAGGGTCCGAGGACTGATTTGCAAAACAAAAGAAATACAGGGACTTCACTGTAAAGAGCTTATAACTTTTAAACCAGTGCTCGAATGGAGATGGTCCCAAAAGCAAAAGTGCATAGTTTTTCAAGATCCACAATTTTGCTTTAAGGTTCATCTGCAGTAGAGCAACAGTTTTGAAGTTACTATAAGCTTAGTAACATTTTCAAACTTTATGTAAATCCTATAGATAAAACTACTCTACACATATATCCAAGGGTAGTTTTACATATTTTTGTGATTTAAACGCAAGTTTCCATCTTTTGCAAAACAACCCTCATGCTTTTGAACTTTTCCCTCCATATCTACCCATTTAGCACAAAAGGACCTCTAGTTAAACATAATTATATAAACAACACTTTTCCTTAACATTGCACAAATTAAACACACCTTTGCCATATTTTGCACATAAAAACATATCAAAACTCTAGGGTGTGACCATGCTATTTATCTGAGTGTCACAGCCTTCCCCCCTAAAAAGAATCTCGTCCCGAGATTCTGGAATAGAAAGGAATTTGATAATCAAGTTCGGAGGTTGGCTTGGAAGAAGTCGGGGAAGTTATGCTGAAGATAGGATTCGGTTTCCCATGTTGCTTCTTCCTCCATATGATGGTTCCACTGAATCTTGTACATTCTGATGGTTTCTCTTCTGGTGCTTCTCTCTTTAGTGTCTAGTATCCTGATTGGATGCTCTATATAGGTCAGATCTGGTTCGATTTCGATAGCTTGGGATTCGATGATTTCGGTAGGTATCTTAACACACTTTTTGAGTTGGGACACATGGAAGATATTATGGATGGCTGCTAACTGAGAAGGAAGTTGAAGACGGTAAGCTACGGGTCCACAGACTTCAAGGACTTCAAAGGGCCCGATGTATCGAGGAGCAAGTTTCCCCTTTACACCGAACCTTTGAACACCTTGGGTAGGAGAGACTCGAAGATATACGAAGTCTCCAATTTGAAATTGTAAGGGTTTCCTTCGTATATCAGCGTAGCTTTTTTGTCGGGATTGGGCTGTTTTCAAATTCGTCTGTATAATCTTTAGTTTCTCTTCTGCCTCATTGATAAGATCTGGTCCAAAAATTTTACGTTCGCCAGTTTGTGACCAATTCAACGGAGTTCTACAACGGCGACCGTACAATGCTTCGAATGGGGCCATCTTGAGACTGGTCTAATAGCTGTTATTGTACGAGAATTCTGCCAACGGTAAGCATTTTTCCCAATTCTTGTCGTATTGGAGGACACAGGCTCTAAGCATATCCTCTAAGACCTGATTTACTCTTTCAGTCTGCCCATCCGTCTGAGGATGATATGCCGAGCTTCGAATTAACTTAGTTCCAAGAGCACCTTGAAGTTTCTCCCAAAATCGCGCGACGAATAATGTCCCATGATCAGAAATGATTGTTTTAGGTATGCCATGAAGACGAACAATTTGATCCAAATAAATCTCGGCATATCTTTTGGCCAGATACGTAGTATGCACGTGAAGAAAGTGTGCAGTTTTGGTTAATCGATCCACGATTACCCAAATAGAGTCATGTCTCAAAGAAGTGTTAGGCAGACCAACGATAAAATCCATGCTGATATCTTCCCATTTCCAAGAGGGAATGGTTAGAGGTTGGAGGGTACTAGCAGCTTTCAGATGACTGGCTTTGACTCTTTGCCAGATATCACACTCTGAGACATACTTGGCGATTTCTCGTCTCATACGGGTCCACCAAAAGCTTTGTTTTAGATCTTGGTACATCTTTGTACTGCCGGGGTGTATAGAAAATTTGGATAGGTGGGCTTCATTCATTATTTGCTTTCGGAGTTTATGGTCCTTAGGTACCACAAGATGTTTGTTGAACCACAAAACTCCTTCGGAATCCACCTGAAAACATTTGTACTTTTTCTCTCCCTGTATTAACTTCTGCTTAATGATTTTAAATCCCTCACTACGCTGCTGAGCTAGAACAATGTCATCCTTAAGCGTGGCTTCAACCGAAAGATGGTTTATGTCACCTTGGGGAATGATTTCTAGATTAAGCTTCTTCATTTCCCAGCAAAGGGTCTCGTTGAAATTTTCAACGGATAGGCAAGAACAATGCGCTTTGCGACTAAGCACATCTGCAACAACATTGGCCTTGCCTGGGTGATAGTGTACTTCTAAGTCATAATCTTTAATCAGTTCTAGCCAGCGTCTTTGCCTCATATTCAAATCTGCTTGGGTAAAGATATATTTGAGGCTTTTGTGGTCAGTATAGATATGGCACTTTGCACCCATTAGATGATGTCTCCAAATTTTTAAGGCATGAATGACAGCTACGAGTTCAAGGTCATGAGTAGGATAGTTCTGTTCATGAACTCTGAGTGCCCGTGATGCATATGCAATTACTCGGTGGTGTTACATAAGGACACAACCAAGTCCAGTTCCTGATGCATCACAATAGATATCAAAGGGTTTTGACACATCAGGTTGAGCCAAGACTGGAGCAGTAGTGAGATGATCTCTAAGAACATGGAATGCATCATCGCATTTTTGATCCCAAGAGAACTTAACACCTTTCTTCAGTAGTTCGGTCATAGGTTTGGCTATTCTGGAGAAATCCGGGATGAACCGATGATAATAGCCTGCTAGACCAAGAAAACTACGGATCTGATGGACTGAGGTCGGGGGTTTCTAATCCATCACTTCTTGTACTTTACTGGGATCGACGGATATTCCGTCACCAGAAATGGTATGGCCCAGGAATTTTACTGTATCCAACCAAAACTCACACTTGGAGAATTTGGCGTACAGGTGGTGGTCTCTCAATCGCTGAAGGATAACATGAAGATGTTTGATATGATCTTCTGGAGTTTTAGAGTAGATCAAAATATCGTCAATGAAGACCACAACAAACTTGTCGAGTTCTTGCATGAAGACAGAATTCATAAGGTACATAAAATATGCTGGAGCATTAGTGAGACCAAACGACATAACTAGATACTCATATAGGCCATATCGAGTAGAGAAGGCTGTTTTTGGAACATCACTAGGCCGAATCTTAATTTGATGATAGCCGGAACGAAGATCAATCTTAGAGAATACCTTAGCTCCGGCTAGTTGATCGAACAGAATGTCAATGCGGGGTAGGGGATACTTATTTTTGATAGTCACCGCATTGAGAGGATGGTATTCAACACACAGCCTTAAGCTATTGTCTTTCTTTTTCACAAACAGGGCTGGACAACCCCAGGGTGATGCACTTGGATGAATAAAACCTTTGTCTAAAATGTCCTGGAGTTGGATTTTCAATTCAGCCAACTCGTTGGGAGGCATACGATAAGATTTCTTAGAGATAGGAGCGGTGCCAGGTTGGAGTTCTATAATGAACTCGATATCTCTGTCTGGGGGCATTCCAGGTAAATCATCCGGAAAAATATCTGGATATTCACAGACGACTGGAATATCCTCTAGCTTGATTCCAGATGTAGCATAGGTGCAAGAGTTGAAGTAGTTTGGTTGTGGGAGATAAAGGATGGTAGGTTCGTGTTCAAGTGAATCTATCTCCATAGTTCGAGAAGAGATATCTAAAGACACATGGTGCTGCGCCATCCAGTTCATTCCCAAAAGGACATCCATTCCCTTTAGGTCTAATAGAAGTAAATCTGTTTTTATCACTTGACTACCCAATAGAAGTGGTACTTTCATACAGATTTGATTTGATAGGGTTTTCCCACCAGGAGTGATTATCCTATAATCTTCATTAGTAGGATAAATATCCAAACCTACTTTACTTCCACATTCCTTACTGATAAAACTATGGGTGGCACCGGAATAAAAAAGAACAATAACGGGGTGATGGTTGATAGAAAATGTACCCGTCATTATTGGTGTGCCCTCGGGAAGTTCGGAGAGTGTGGTAAGATTCACCCTCCCTTGACGGACCTGCACCACTTGCCTTCTGCCTTTTCCCTGGTGGTTTGGATTAGACGCCTGCCCTTGAAAAGATTTCCTAGGTTGAGGGCAGTCTTTGATGAAGTGGGACGGGCTTCCACAATTGAAACAACGATAATTGCTGTTTTCTGGAGTAGCTGGCGGAAAGCTCTGCCGCGGACCTTGTCGTGGTTGCTGTTGATTTTGTGGCAGCGGTGGTCGGTTGAATTGTGCCTGTTGGGGAGGTCGGGCTACCCATCTACCAGGCAAATTGCCTCGAGGCGAAGCTCGAGGGGCGTTACTCGGAACCAACCGATACCTTGACGCTTGTGGGGTTGCAGGCCCTGTAGGTGCTTTGCGTTTCTTTTCTGCTCTGTGGGCGGCAATACAATTCTCTTGAGTAATGACCATATTGACCAACTCATTAAAATTGTCGGCCTTTACCAAATTCAGCCACTCTTTAAGTTTGGTGTTTAGGCCTCGGCGAAAGCGATCACGTTTGCGGGCATCAGTGTCCGCATGAGATCCTGCATACTGGCACAAGTGATTAAAAACTTGTGCATACTGCGTAACGGTGCGGGTACCTTGGGTCAAATTCAAAAATTCATTGAGCTTCCGCTCAATGAGTCCCTCTGGTATGTGATGCGCTTGAAACGCAGTCCGAAACTCCCCCCAGGTGACAACATGTTCGGCAGGTTGCATAGCATGAAACTGATCCCACCATAGACGGGCAGTGCCTCGGAGTTGCTGGGCTGCAAAGAGCACCTTATTCTCCTCTGAACATGGAGCTGACAATAAGGCGAACTTGGACTCGATGGTTCGAAGCCAAGCATCTGCGTCCAAAGGTTCATCCGCCTTATGGAATAAGGGAGGTTGAGTGCTGAGGAAGTCCTGGTAACTAGCTGACAGGGGTTCCTCTCGGCCTCGAGGTTGCTGAAGAAAGTGGCCCATTTGAGCTTGTACAAGTTGGTTAAGAAGCTCTGTTTGCCGGGCCATAACCTCGGCCAGATTTGGAGGTGGCGGTGGCGGTTGCTGGGAACCATCGGGTTGGCCTGCCCGGAATCCTTCTGGGGTTCCTCGAGTAGCTCCAACCATCTGAAATAAAGGAGATGGTTATTCTTACTCCAATTTCAGACGATACGCAAATACCAGATGAAGATGTAATTCATACGTTCCATTCAATCCACTCATAACAGATGCAAGGACATTGAACCGGATAACAAAACACAGGATTTAGATTGCTATAACAACACTAGTAATCCTTACATCTTACATCAACACACTCAAACCACTACAACCCTTTGCCTAAAAGCACCTGCCACATATACAACAAGTGGCTTTGCATCTAGATAGACTACACACCACCTATGTTACATTTTTCTACATTAGTTACAACTAAACTATCACCCACTCAACCACAACTAAAAGTCATCAAAGTTGCCTACTGATGACTGACTACCCAAAGAGAAATGATGGGGACTGATGACAGGGTCTCCGTGCTTAGAGTCAATCCCGGAGATTCCTAAAGCAAATGAGGAAAACCCTCCCAATGCAGGGCACTTGTATAGAGATGCCCTGCCTGATCCCAAAAGATGTTAGGAGGGGCTGCCATTTGCAACAGAAATGCAAATGGTGAAACCTTTTACCTTGCTTGAGAAAGTACCAGATAAATAGAACGAGATAATCAATTCTGATAACAGCAAAAGCTGGAAATCAGATGGATGTCTAAAGTACCTTAAGATACCCAACTTAAATCTATCATGAGAATCCCTATCAACTCCTTCTAAAGATAAACAACACACTATTTATCCTTAACAGAATTTAAACAAACATTACATTCGTTTATTCCGTGATGAATTATGCATGCACGTACTACTCGTCCTCACAACCAAAACAAGTGCCGAGTACCCTCGGACTTACGTGGTTAATTTCGGTGGCATACATATACGTCTCTCACTATATAACTAATTGATAAATCCTATCCGTCCTAACCTCTTAATCGTGGTTAGTGTACCTGCAGAAGAACATATGTATATATATATATCCTGAACCTTTCATGGCAGCACGACATGAAAGCGTCCCCAAACAGTACTGTTCACTATAGAAACAGCATCTGTACAATTACCGCCGTACAGACAACATTAGCATACGTTATCGAAACAACGTATTCACGGGGTACCGCAAAATGCGGGGGTATGAACAGCAATCGCCATACCCTGCGCCGAACCATATACTCCCAATATAATCAACCTAAGTTGGTATATTGGCAGCATCTCAAGTAGGCCACTGCTTGAGAAACAGCGTTTGGTTCGCATCACCGACGGGAAGGCTAACTCCCCAGTTAGCTGAGGATCCTTACCTTCTTACCTCCGATCGTAGGTGTCGTTACCGAAAGTAAGGTTGAGTTGTGCATGAATTTAAGTTTTGACGGAAAGTAGTGCTGCAAGTCAAGATAATCTATACACATATCTATACTCTAATTGCCACCTGATATTTCCCATATACACCCCTAGGGCTGTACGAACTAAACACAACCTTAACGAATCCAACGCACATTTGTAAATTCATTTGTTGACCAAATTCTATTCTGAAAACACTTTTTTAAGAGTTACTGTAATTGTAATGGTAAACCTACAGCTCTGATACCAGCTGTGGCAGAACCGCCTGAATTATTCCGGCTCAAGTGCGTTAATGATCACCGTACAACTGCAATTAGCTTAACACACTTCAAACGGAACAATCCATTGGTCTGTCGGGTCTCCGCCCGATACAACCACGGTTCAACAGGATCGAAGCAGGTTTACCTCGCACGAAGGCGAGTTTACCATCACAGAATAGCTCATCAACTTTTAATTTACAGTCATTCATACATTATTACAAACCGAGTTCAAACATAGGTAAACTTATACAAACAGTATTCAAACTGACTAGCGTAACAGCTTGCCCAAACTCACAGCGGAAAGAAAAGTTTACGCGACTACACACGTCGCAAAGGCAGATACCAAGCTTAGCCCAGGGCCTGGTGTCACTCCGGAAGGTCGCTGCCAGCCGGGGACGGGTCCCATTCCACGGTCCAGCCAAAAGGAACGGACATTGGCCACACAGGGTTGTCTGTGGGATTCTCGAAGGTCATACCTGAAACAGATACTAGCAAGGCTGAGTATTCTAATACTCAGCAAGGCTTACCTGGGTTTGGGTATACTTTAGCCCGTAACTATACTCATGAGGGTAATACAAGGGTTCCGAGTTATTTTTAGCGGAAAAGCAGCTAAGAGTATAATTTACTTCCAAGTTTTATGCCTTCAGATTCTAGTTTGATTACTCATCTAGGTAAGCACCTATACTAAGCAAGCAAGATATAGATTAACATCCTTCAAGATTATTCCAACAACAATTACACTTTTTACTCGATGTGGCAAAAGGGATAAGCAGTCTCAATCCTCGTGAGAGGCGGACGATTCTGAATCGAATTTAACCTTGCAAGGTAAACCTAACTTACATGCTCGGAATACCAACAGGGCGTTCCAAGCAACCGTTTGCCTTTCATTCCGGGTCGT
>NC_038046.1:47959573-47974573 GCF_002211085.1 Panicum hallii
ACACATGACCGTCTCAATCTCTAAGCACACGAAACCCAGGGACTGATTCAAGCACATGTCACATTCCGTCAACTCCCCAAGCACGTATGCTAGAAACGAGAATAAAATTCTCAAGAATCCTTTGTACAAACTTGGAAAATGAGGTCAACAACACATGACCGTCTCAATCCCTAAAGCACACAAAGCCCACACCGGCTGACCGAACGAATTCAGTTCGCCTAGCCGAAAACCATGATGTTGCCGGCCATGGCCGAACACACCGTGGTTAGGAGGGTGCAGCTAGGAGTGCTGGAAACAACCCGAAACATATGGCCAGACATTGTTTCCCCATCACCCGTTCACCACATCAGCTCCCCCCTACTATACCCGGGGGGCATCCCCCCCCACCCAAAAGTTCTGGGAATTTTTCAGCCTTCTGGGCGCATAGTTTTGGGGGTTTGCCTGAAATGCCTGTGATAAGGCGAGATAACAGGTCTGGGCTCAAAATCTAGGCAGTTTTCTGTTTGGGGTCACGTGAGAGTTCGTAAACTCAGCCTCCATCACATCTGTAGGCCGTTTTTTCCGTTCTTGTTCCGTTTCGTCCCCGCTGAACCTGATTCCATGTTTTAAGTCGCAAGACGGGTCGGATGGGGAGCCCATAGGCCGTTGCAGCGCAGCATCCCGAGGGACACGCCGTTAGGCACGCAAGAACCGGCCGTGCCGACGACGGCTACTGGAGGCACCTAAGGCCCCCAGGCTTAGGCCACCGGCGCAGCCGACAACAGTCCACGCCCCGAGCCGATCGGCGGACCAGCAGAAGCCGTTCCGCATACGACCGGGTGCATCGCCGGCCCCCATCCGCTTCCCTCCCGGCAATTTCAAGCACTCTTTAACTCTCTTTTCAAAGTCCTTTTCATCTTTCTCTCGCGGTACTTGTTCGCTATCGGTCTCTCGCCTGTATTTAGCGTTGGACGGAGTTTACCGCCCGATTTGGGCTGCATTCCCAAACAACCCGACTCGTTGACGGTGCCTCGTGGTGAGACAGGGTCCGGGCCGGACGGGGCTCTCACCCTCCCAGGCGTCCCTTTCCAGGAAACTTGGGCCCGGTCCGTCTCTGAGGACGCCTCTCCAGACTACAATTCGGGTAGTGAGGCTACCCGATTCTCAAGCTGGGCTACTCCCGGTTCGCTTGCCGTTACTAGGGGAATCCTTGTAAGTTTCTTCTCCTCCGCTTATTTATATGCTTAAACTCAGCGGGTAGTCCCGTCTGACCTGGGGTCGCGGTCCGAGCACCAAGGCGCTACGGTCGTGAATGGGTCCTTTAGGCCAAGGAGCCAGCTGCGTGTCGGGACACTACACCGAGAACAACTTATCTCGCCCACCACATGCAGGTGCCCGACACGGTATGCCAGCAGCCACAACTTCAGCCCATCACACCATGAGGTGCGGGGAGCCAAACACCACGTCCGTACCCAAGGATGGGTTGGGAGTGTCTTTTGGCGTGACGCCCAGGCAGGCGTGCCCTCAACCAGAAGGCCTCGGGCGCAACTTGCGTTAAAAAACTCGATGGTTCGCGGGATTCTGCAATTCACACCAGGTATCGCATTTTGCTACGTTCTTCATCGATGCAAGAGCCGAGATATCCGTTGCCGAGAGTCGTGTGGATTAAGATAGCAACATTGCACGGGGCATGCGCAGTAGGCCGAGAATGACCCCGAGCAAGGCAATATCAGTGTTCCTTGACACCTTCGGCGCCGTGGGTTCTTTGGCGGCCCCCGTCCAACGAAATGAAGGCAAGGGGCCTTGGTCGGACAGTAGCCCGACGACATGGATGACACGTTCACGGTCTGTTTTGTTTAAGGGTCACGACAATGATCCTTCTGCAGGTTCACCTACGGAAACCATGATGTTGCCGGCCATGGCCGAACACACCGTGGTTAGGAGGGTGCAGCTAGGAGTGCTGGAAACAACCCGAAACATATGGCCAGACATTGTTTCCCCATCACCCGTTCACCACATCGGCTCCCCCCTATTATACCCGGGGGGCATCCCCCCCACCCAAAAGTTCTGGGAATTTTTCAGCCTTCTGGGCGCATAGTTTTGGGGGTTTGCCTGAAACGCCTGATAAAGCGAGATAACAGGTCTGGGCTCAAAATCTGGGCAGTTTTCTGTTCGGGGTCACGTGAGAGTTCGTAAACTCAGCCTCCATCACATCTGTAGGCCGTTTTTTCCGTTCTTGTTCCGTTTTGTCCCCGCTGAACCTGATTCCATGTTTTAAGTCGTTTTGGGTCATTTCCACTTTTTTTGCCAAGTTGACATACCGATTGGCCGTTCGGCCTAGGTTTTTTGCCTCTCGTGACCTACAACACACGTGTGACGGCTGAATTCATCCCTCCATCTTCCGTTTCTACCCGTTTGCATATGATTTCATGTTTGGGTGTCATTTCCAAACATTTCACCGAAATTGGTTGTTTTCGTTCCGGTCGCCTGTCAGCCCGTTTTCATCCCTCCATCTTCCGTCTCCCCCCATTTGCATATGATTCCATGTCCTGGTGTCGTTTCCAAATGTTTTCATCGAAATCGGCTATTTTTATTCTGGTCACCCGTCAGCCCGTTTTTGGCCTCCCGTCAGCTATAGCATGCGGTTTTCGACTATTTTCACCCGCGGTCGTTCTCATCCCCCCATCTTCCGTTTCTACTCATTTGCAGATGATTCCATGTCTGGGTGTCGTTTCCAAACATTTCACCGAAATCGGCTATTTTTGTTCCGGTCGCTCGTCAGCCCGTGTTTGCATCCCGTGAGCTATAGCACACGGTTTTCGACCATTTTCACCCGCGGCCGTTTTCATCCCCCCATCTTCCGTCTCCCCCCGTTTGCATATTATTCCATGTATGGGTGTCGTTTCCAAACGTTTTTGTAACATTCCATGTTAGCAATAATAGGGTTTGATTAACAAAATTCGTGGATTTCAAAAATTTTCGTGAATGGACTTGCTTTGAATAGCTATTGCATCTTACTTGGATTGAACTTTCGAATTTGTTTGATTCTTTGTGTGAGATTTGAATTTTGAAAGAGCCTTTCAAATTCAAATCTATTTACTAACCCAAATACCCCCGTGGGCCACCAGCCCGTTACCCTCGCGACCGGAGCCCATCCGCTTTCTCTCTTCTCTCCCACGCGCACAAGCCGGCCCAGCCCATCACCGCAGCCGTCGCGACGCTCCGCCTCCCTTCCACCCGGGGCAGCTGACGGGCGGGACCCACCCGTCAGCTTTCCCCTTCCTCCCGTCGCCCACGCTCCCGGCTCCCGCTCGCCTCCGCCGCGTCGCCCGCCTCGCGACAGATTAGCGAAACGGCCGCCTCCTTTTCCCCGCGCCCGCGCTCGCCTGCGTCACCCCCGCGCGCTCCTGTCTCCGCTCCACGACATGGCACCGCAACCGCCGCGCGCCCCTTTTCCCCGACAGCCCGGCCGCCGAGACCCTACCCCGCGCCGCAGCCACCGCTGGGGCGCCACGCGTCCCGGCCCGGCCGCCGAGGACCCCTCGGCCGCAGCCGCCCCGGACCCTAGCGCCCCCTATAAACCCGAGACCGTCTGCCCAAACCCTAGAAACCCTAGCGCCGCCTCTACGCCTTCCCGCCGCCGTAGCCCGAGGAGTGGAGGGGAGGAGCAGAAGGGGAGAAGTCGCGCGAGGAGGAGCCCGAGGACGACACCGAGCCGGCGACCCGTACGACGACCTCAGCGCTGCGGCTCTTCCTGCACCGCACCGACCCGCCGGCCTCGACCCGCCACCGCACCAGCCGTTCCCTTCCTCAGCCCCGACGGTGAGCTGCTACCGCCGCCCCTTTCTTCCCCCGTTGCTGCCGGCCGAGCCGATGAACCTTCCGTAGCAAGCCTTAGGGACCCCCGCTCCCTTTCCGGCCGCCGTGCCGCCTTCTTCTTGCAGGAGCCCGACGCGCCGCTTCAAGCCCCCGCTACCGCCGTCGCCCTTCCCGCCGCCGCGTCGTGCTGCGGGCCCGGGATGCCGGTGCCCCGCGCACGGCACGGCCGCGCCGCGGTCCTGGGCAGCCAGGCACCGCGCGCGTGCGTGCACACCCCCGGCCGAGCCCAAGCCGTGCTGCTGCCTTGGCCCCAGCCTCGCCACGCCCGCGCCACGGCCACGCCGTGCGCGTCCGCCCCCGCGACGCGAACGCGACGTCGCGTTCGCGTCGCGACCCGGCCGTTGAGGCCTTCTCCCGAGCACCTTTCGGGCACCACACACCCGCACTCACACACACTCGCATCAGCTGCACCGGATCCGGGCCGCCACACCGGATCCCACCGTCGCTGACACCTGGACCCGACCTGTCAGTGGAGAAAAGGACGCGACGCCGCCGGCCCGCGAGGAGCAGAAGACGGAGCGTCGGCCCAGCCAGAAGAAAGAGAGGGAGAAGAGAAGGCCCAGCCCAGGAAGGAGAGGAAGCCGGTCCGCGGAAGGTTTCAAGCCGAGCCGTTTCCCACGCGCAGCTGGCCCGCTGCCCGAGCCGGCCTGCTGAGCCGCAGGCCGAGCTGAATCCCGAGCTGCACCGCGAGCCGAGCCAAGCTTAACCGGGCCTCGAGCCGGCCCACTCCCTTTCGGCCCAGAAACCGAGCCATAACCTTTTTCTTTTACCCGGCCTGACCCGTGGGGCCCATCCGTCAGCCTCGGGCTGAGGCTGACCGGTGGGGCCCGCTGACCCTTGACCCCGTGACCTTTGACCGTTGACCGTTGACCGGTCAACGTTGACCGGTCAACGCTGACGTCAGCAGGGCCCACTGCTGACGTCATCATTCCGGGACCCCTCTGCTGACGTCATGCTGACGTCAGCATGCCACGTGGCACGCCCTGGTGCTGCCACGTGTCCCTGTTTTTCAGGCTTTCTTTTCTGAAAATCCTTTATTAATTTCAGAAATAGGATTTTCCTTAGAAAATTCATAATAAATTATCCGGGCCTCCGAAAATTATGAAACCAGTTTCATAATTCTTCTAAAAACATGAGCTACCTGTTAGAGTAGGTTTTGTGATGATTTGGATCTTATTTGCAACCTATTGCGCACTTTTGCACTTTGGACCCTACTCTTACTCGTATTTACGAATAGGACCCGTCCGCGAGGAGCTGACCGACGATCAGGACTACCCGGAGACTCAGGAGGACTTCGAGGAGACGCCAGGTTCACGCCCATCTACGAATTGAACTCCTATTAGACATTTGCTTGTAGACATGCTATTGCTGTATGTGTATATGTATGAATATATATATATATATCGAGATAAACCTGCATGGCCTTTTTACGATCCATACTCCTTGTCAACCCATCCTGAATTGTTTATTATATAATATGCCTTGTAAACCCTTGAAGGTGTATGTGTGGGATATGGCTGGATAGTCTTGGCGTGTGTGAAGTGGTTCCAATCAGGAGTTGGTGATTAGGGTTTAGCCGGGAGTGGGCGACCTAACTCGATCGTGGATCGAGGGCTTGGGGTGTGTATCTTGGCACACCCTACGGAGTACCTGTGGCGGGTACAATTTTGTTACGTGTTGAGGTGTTTGGGGCACCCGTTAAGGGTGCAGTTGCGGACCACCGTGGTGGATACGCGTGTGACGAAGATGCCCGCTCCGGCAGATAAGGACCGGGTGAGAGTAACCATGACTTGTGGGACTTTGTAAGCGTGCACACCACTTACCCATTATGAGGGTGGGCCCGGTCCGGACTTAGCAAGCGCGGTACCAAGCCGGTAGGAGGATCGAGTATCGGTGCAGGGGAAGGAGGTGCTGACCTCACGTTCCCCGAGACGCATGGGAGGCTTCACAGTCCCGGGGCGACCTCTCGCGGGAGGATGCGCCCAAGACCCGGGAAAGCCGGATGGTGCCGTGGCTCCTATTTCCGTTTCGTTGACCGGTGTTTCGTATACTAGTCGGCTGATCTCCGGCTAGTGTCGATTCGAGTGGGACCAGGTGTACAACCCCTGCAGGGTGAAAACTATACGTATAGCCGCGTCCTCGGTTATGGACATCCCTACTCCTCTGTTGCTCTTATTAGTTAGTGTTACTCATGATTTCTACCTCCCTCTAGAATTTTGTCCTGCCAGGGGGCAGTTGAGATGCGAGGAGAGGGAGTTCTCGCATCGACTTGGTGGTGTTGGAAGGTGTGTGTGACCGGGAGTCCGGAATGCCGGAAGAGCCCGTGTCGGAGCTGAAAGGAGATGTGTAATCTTATATATATGTTATATTGTATTGCATGCATAGGGAAACCCCCAGCTTTACCCTTGAACTCTGTTATATCCGTAGTATAGACCACATAAAGCTTGCATACGGATGGTGACGTGAACCTATCCCATTCCTTGGGGATAGCCTGGTACGATGCAGGATCCGACCCGGAATTCGACCCCAACGACGACGGATGGTACGACTGAGGCCCGAGCTACGCTCAAGTCGCCTGTGGAGGTGGAACCCGAAGATGGAGGACGGCCGAAGACCTAGCTGCCGCTATGCGCTTTCTGCTTGTTCGATTTAGCCGAAAGGCTTGTAATAAATTCCGTACTACAGATCCTCTGGATTTATGTAATAATTAAACCCGTGATTGACCTTTTTATGAGCATGACTGTGATATTATGCCTGAAATGAGTTCTGTATGTGATAGCGCCTGATCCAGGGACTATCACGACGATACAGGGAGTCGGATTCCTCGATACGGGAATCCGGTTCGTTTCAGTTGGTATCAGAGCCATGCTTGACCGTAGCGCGAGCCTTAGACATGGTCGGTAGACCTAGGGAAATCTATACGAATCTATCCACTTATTATAATACCTTGGACTACTTTCCGTCGACCCCTTGACTCAGTTTCCTCCACTCTTGAGTTACTCTCTTACCTACGCTGACTCAATTCTCGCGTTCCTACGCAGGTTAGCAACCGCGATGGCAACCACGATGGAGAGCGTGACCCACGACCTCGCGCTGTACGAGGAATACCACCAGAGAGGCGTCTTCAGGTGGTTCGAGCGCGTGGTGGAGCACATCGGCATTGACCTAGCCTACATCAAGCTTTCCCTGAAGACGACCACTGCTCCCCCATACTACTCCAAGATGGCCACGCTCGTCGTCTTGCCAGACCCTGCAGTGCCCGCCTTCGAGGGCAAGATGATCCACAGCTTCGGCGTACTCACCGAGACCGCTGTCCAGTCAGCCGCTCGGAAGATGACGATGGAGCTGCTCGCCCAGTTCTGGCAGACCAAGTTCGCCAACTCTTCTTTCCGCCTGCTACCTCGGTCCGTCCTACCCAATGAGGACCCCGAGGCCGTCTACCTGGAGATGTACTCTGCCCCGGTTCAGGAGACCGGAGGGGACCAGCCCATGATCCACACCACCGGCTCTTACCTCTACGACCTGGACCACCTAGCTGTGAACCTCTCCTCGGAGAGCGATCAGCTACACCTGGGTTTCTACGACAGTGTGAGGCACATCCGCGTCCTGCAGCACGAGATTCAGGGGTGGAACCAGCTCTACACCACGGCTCAGAGAGAGGCCCGTCGCAACCAAAGGAACTACATGGAGGCGCAAATGATGCGTCAGACAGAGACCCAGCTGAGGACGGCCGCCGAAGCCAAGCTACTCCAGACCGAAACCGAGCTCCAGAAGCTCCGAGAGGAGAAGGCCGAGTGGAAGCTCAAGGAGAAGGACTACCTCGACACCATCAGCAAGCTCAAGGACCGAGCCACCGACAGTGAGGCCGAGTGCCGCCAGCTGCAGACTCAGGTGGACGACCAGCAGGACTTCATGACTCTACACGGCTACTTCGAGGCCAAGACCGAGGACCGGGTGAAGGAACTGGAGACCCGGCTGGAGAGGAACAAGAAGAACATCGCCTTGCTGACCCGCACCGCCGTGTACCTCCGCGACAAGGCCGCGCGCGCCTTGCAGACGTGGGAGATTTCCGACTCCATCCGCGTCGACGAGATTCACGAGCTGAGGAATCAGCTGCCCGAGGAGAGTCAGCCCCTGGTGAGGAAGGAGGATTTCAAGCTCATCCCCACGGAGCTTCGCCTACACCTGTGCCCCCACGAGGAGATGCCGCCCGCGATCGAGACCGAGGAGGTGGTGGAGGCCGTCGCCGCCATCGACGCCATCTTCCCGGAGGACTACCCAGAAGCATACAAGCGCGTGTTGTCCTACAAGAAGCCACGCGTCACCTTCTACTAGGGCGTGAGTTGGTGTCTTAGGTAGGAGTAGGTGTAGGTAGGTAGCCGCCGATGGTCCATTCCGGCGAGAGGTCTCATGAGTCGTGTTTTGAGCCGATGACATGTTTCCGGCTAGCGTCCTATGATGTCACGAGTCTAGGTAGACACGATAGGAGTCACCACTCTTTTGTAAACATTCACGATGTATTCTTGGAGTGTGAGTTGAGGGTGTTATCTTGAAGGCTTTTGTGTTGACCTCGAGATAACACCGGTGATTCCTTGTACTGCCTGTTTGATGTCTGAATGGATGGATGTTATGACTCTTCATTCTCGTATTATTTTATTCGATCGTTATTTTCATTTTAAAACATTATCGCCTTTACTTTTGCATTTCTCTCGGATAATTGGCATGTTTGCCCATGTGTGTATTCTTTTATTTTGGGTGGTGAGTGCCGGCTTTTACGCAAGAGAACTTCCCCCTTCACCCTACACAGGAAATGTCGATCCGGAGATCTGATCGCTTGATGGCTCGTTTCGAGCAAGCTGCCCAGGAGGAAGCCGCAGCCGAAGCACGCGGACGAGGTCGCCCGTTTGGCCGTGGGCGCGGACGTGCTGCCCCAGCACGTGCCCCGGCAGCAGGGCGTGGAAGAGGCAGAGGACCTGCCGCGGGTGCCGCACCCCGCGCCTTTGGGGAGGCACGCCGTGGAGACGAAGCTGATGAGGAGGAGGTCGATGAGGAGATCGACGCTGAGCCAGCTCAGCAGCCACCGCCACCACCGCCGACACTCGCAGAGATCATGGACAGGCAGACGCAGCTACTTCAGCGTCTGGCCGAGTCAGTCGACCAGAGGAACCATGGGGCCAACCGCCATGGCCCGCCCGAAGAGGACCTCCAGCGCAAGATCGAGAGGTTCATCCGCCTGAAGGCCCCGACCTTCAGCTACGCCGAGGACCCCTTGGAAGCCGATGACTGGCTGAGAGTGATCGAGACCAAGTTGGACCTCACCAACTGCACCGACGAGGAGTGCGTCGCACTCGCCGTCCACCAGCTTGAGGGTACTGCCAAGTCGTGGTGGGACAGCTACTGCGACTCCCACCATGACCCAGCACACATCTCGTGGGAGGAGTTTGCCAGGGCATTCCGTGAGCAGCACGTGCCCCGGCAAGTAATGATCCAGAAGGCTCAGGAGTTTCGTACCATGACCCAGGGTACGATGAGGGTGGAGGAGTACGAGCGTCACTTCACCAAGATGATGAGGTACGCTGCAGACGACACCAACACCGAGGAGAAGAAGCAGTTCTGGTTTCTTCGAGGACTACACCACGGCATCCGTCAGATCGTGACGGGATGCGAGTACCCATCCCTCCGCAGCTTGGTCAACCGTGCCATTGCTGTGGAGAGGGAGAGACTAGGATGGGAAGACCGTCAGCGCAACAAGAAGCGCCAGACCGACCACCAGGTTCGAGACCGACCCTTCCAGAAGACTCGGAACGCGCCACCTCTACCACCGAGGAGCGGTTTCCGGTCCGGCTCCAGTCAGCCGGGCAGGAACTTCAGTGGAGGAAGCAGCCACTACTCCGGCAACAGGACCCACGGAGGACAGAACCAAGGAGGAGGAAACTACCACCGCCAGCAGCCGGCACAAAGGACCAACAGTGGCTCGACGCCGTTTGTTTGCTTCACCTGCAACAAACCGGGCCACAAGTCTTACGAGTGCCCCGAGAAGAAGGCCTCGACTCCAGCTCGCGCGCCTGGCTCCACCGGCAGGCCCGCTCAAGCTCCGCGCTCCGCAGACCGTGGCCGCCTCACTCACCTGACTGAGGAGGAAGCCCGGGATGCCCCCGACGTCGTGTCAGGTGAGTACCTTATCAACGGCTCTAAGGCCTTGGTGTTGTTTGACTCTGGAGCCACTTGCTCCTACATCTCTTCGAAATGTGTCGCACAAAAATCCCTACCGATGACCCCGAGAAGCCACCCTATCATCACTAGCTCCCCGCTGGGGGATCATAGGTGCACACTAGCATGTAAAGGAGTGAGGATCATGATTCAGGGACTGCCGTTCACAGCTGATCTGACAGTACTGCCGTCAGAAGGGATAGATGTTATTTTGGGAATGGATTGGTTGACAGCACATAAGGGTGTCATATCTTGCTCGCCCAGATTAGTGACCCTGGAACACCCTAGTGGGAAGAGAATTGAAGTGGAACCGTTGAAGTCCCGAGATGTACCTCAGGTGTACAATCTGAACAGTCTGGAGAAAAAGACGCCCGAGGATGTACCGGTGATTTGCGAGTATCCCGATGTGTTTCCCGAGGAGCTGCCAGGCCTACCACCGGACAGGGACGTCGAGTTCGTGATTGACCTTGTGCCAGGAACGGCACCGATCGCGAAGCGACCCTACCGCATGTCCGCGGAAGAACTCACCGAGTTGAAGAATCAGCTGAAGGATCTGCTGGATAAACAGTACATCAGGCCTAGTGCATCACCCTGGGGATCACCCGTGTTGTTCGTGAGGAAAAAGGACGGAACCATGAGGTTATGCATCGACTACCGATCGCTGAACGCCGTGACCATCAAGAACAAGTACCCGTTGCCCAGAATCGATGACCTGCTTGACCAGTTACGGAAGGCCAAATTCTTCAGCAAGATCGATCTGAGATCCGGATACCATCAGATGAAGATCCGGGAAAGCGATATCCCGAAAACAGCGTTCGTGACCAGATATGGCCAGTACGAGTTCACCGTAGTATCCTTCGGACTGACCAACGCACCCGCCTACTTTATGAACATGATGAACAAGGTGTTCATGGAAGAACTGGACAAGTTCGTCGTAGTCTTCATCGACGACATCTTGGTCTACTCCGAGACAGCCGAAGAACACGCTGAGCACCTGAGGGTAGTACTCGAGAGGTTAAGACAGAACCAGCTGTATGCTAAGTTCAGCAAATGCGAGTTTTGGCTAGAGAAGGTTGCCTTCCTAGGCCACGTGTTGACTGCTGAAGGAGTTGCCGTAGATCCCGAGAAGATCGAAGCAGTGTCCGAGTGGCAACAGCCGAAGAGCGTGACCGACATCCGAAGCTTCCTGGGTTTGGCAGGTTACTACCGACGATTCATCGAGAACTTTTCCAAGATTGCCAAGCCTATGACCGAGCTACTCAAGAACAACGTGCCGTTCGTATGGTCACCCAAGTGCGAAGCCAGCTTTCAAGAGCTCAAGTCCCGACTTACTACCACTCCAGTTCTCACTCTTCCGGACATCCGAAAGGACTTCGTAGTCTATTGTGACGCTTCTCGTCAAGGCCTGGGTTGTGTGCTGATGCAAGATGGCAAAGTTGTGGCGTACGCCTCCCGACAGTTGAGGAAACACGAAGAAAACTACCCTACCCACGACCTTGAACTCGCAGCTGTAGTGCACGCCTTGAAGATTTGGAGGCACTACCTCATTGGCAACAAGTGCGATATCTATACCGACCACAAGAGCCTAAAGTATTTCTTTACTCAGGCAGAGCTGAATATGAGGCAGAGGAGATGGTTAGAGCTGATCAAGGATTACGACCTGAACATTCAGTACCACCCCGGCAAAGCTAACGTCGTAGCGGACGCCTTGAGTAGGAAACACTATTGCAGCAATCTGCTAGTTCGGGAGGAACAGCCTGCTCTGTGCGATGAACTCGAGAGACTGAATTTGGAAATAGTAGAACAAGGGCACTTGAACACGATGACAGTCAAGTACGATCTGGAAGACCGAATCAGGCAAGCACAGCGACGATGCCCGGAACTTCAGAAGCTCAAGCGAGCAATGCGAGACGGGAAAGCGACCGACTACCGGGTCGACGACCAAGGAACCATATGGCTGAAAGATCGCATATGCGTACCCCAGGATCAAGGGATCCGTGCCGAGATTCTGGACGAAGCGCATAACTCCAAGTACGCCATACACCCAGGATGTACAAAAATGTACCAAGACCTGAGGGACCGTTTCTGGTGGAACGACATGAGAACGGACATAGCCGAGTTCGTGGCTAAATGCGATATTTGTAGAAGAATCAAGGCAGAACACCAGCGCCCTGCCGGTCTGCTGAAGCCACTTGATATCCCCGTATGGAAATGGGACGACATTTGCATGGACTTTATAACAGGGTTACCCCGGACTCTGAAGGGCAATGACTCCATTTGGGTAATCGTCGATCGCCTAACCAAAGTGGCGCATTTCATTCCCGTCAAGACCACGTACCCCGTGAGCCGACTATCCGAATTGTACATAGAGAACATTCTGAAACTCCACGGAGCGCCACGAAGCATAGTATCAGATCGAGGCCCTCAGTTCACCGCAAAATTCTGGCAGAGCTTGCACAAGTCCATAGGGACTCAACTAGACTACAGCACCGCCTTTCATCCCCAAACCGATGGGCAGACCGAGAGAGTGAACCAGATACTCGAGGACTTGCTTAGAGCATGTGTACTAGCCTACGGCAGTGATTGGGAGAAGAGTTTGTCCTATGCTGAGTTCACGTACAACAACAGCCATCAGGCCAGTTTGCGAATGTCACCTTTCGAGGCACTTTACGGCAGAAAATGCAGAACCCCGCTGATGTGGTCAGAAATCGGAGAGAGATCGTATTTTGGTCCAGACTCTATATTAGAAGCTGAGGGGAATGTCGCCAAGATCAGGGAGAACCTGAAGATAGCGCAGAGCAGACAGAAGAGCTACGCCGACAAGAGGAGACGAGACCTCTCCTTCGAGGTCGGAGACCACGTATACCTGAAGGTGTCACCACTCCGAGGCACCAAGAGGTTTCACGTCAACGGGAAGCTAGCCCCGAGGTTCGTTGGACCGTACCCGATCATCCAAAGGATCGGAGGATTGGCGTACAAACTGGAGCTACCAGAAGAGCTTGCTGGAGTACACCCGGTTTTCCACGTATCTCAGTTACGCAAGTGCTTACGAGTGCCGGATGAGACAATACCCCCAGAGGCAGTGGACTTGCAAGAAACGCTCGAGTATGTAGAATATCCCGTGAAGATTCTAGCCCGGGCAGATAAGGAGACTAGGAGGACCTCCATCCCATATTGCAAGGTTCTTTGGAGCAATCACACTGAACGGGAAGCCACCTGGGAGAAGGAGTCCGAATTGAAAAAGAAGTACCCACACCTTTTCGAGGACCAGGTAAACCTTTAATCTCGGGGACGAGATTCTTGTGAGGGGGGGAGTCTGTAACATTCCATGTTAGCAATAATAGGGTTTGATTAACAAAATTCGTGGATTTCAAAAATTTTCGTGAATGGACTTGCTTTGAATAGCTATTGCATCTTACTTGGATTGAACTTTCGAATTTGTTTGATTCTTTGTGTGAGATTTGAATTTTGAAAGAGCCTTTCAAATTCAAATCTATTTACTAACCCAAATACCCCCGTGGGCCACCAGCCCGTTACCCTCGCGACCGGAGCCCATCCGCTTTCTCTCTTCTCTCCCACGCGCACAAGCCGGCCCAGCCCATCACCGCAGCCGTCGCGACGCTCCGCCTCCCTTCCACCCGGGGCAGCTGACGGGCGGGACCCACCCGTCAGCTTTCCCCTTCCTCCCGTCACCCACGCTCCCGGCTCCCGCTCGCCTCCGCCGCGTCGCCCGCCTCGCGACAGATTAGCGAAACGGCCGCCTCCTTTTCCCCGCGCCCGCGCTCGCCTGCGTCACCCCCGCGCGCTCCTGTCTCCGCTCCACGACATGGCACCGCAACCGCCGCGCGCCCCTTTTCCCCGACAGCCCGGCCGCCGAGACCCTACCCCCGCGCCGCAGCCACCGCTGGGGCGCCACGCGTCCCGGCCCGGCCGCCGAGGACCCCTCGGCCGCAGCCGCCCCGGACCCTAGCGCCCCCTATAAACCCGAGACCGTCTGCCCAAACCCTAGAAACCCTAGCGCCGCCTCTACGCCTTCCCGCCGCCGTAGCCCGAGGAGTGGAGGGGAGGAGCAGAAGGGGAGAAGTCGCGCGAGGAGGAGCCCGAGGACGACACCGAGCCGGCGACCCGTACGACGACCTCAGCGCTGCGGCTCTTCCTGCACCGCACCGACCCGCCGGCCTCGACCCGCCACCGCACCAGCCGTTCCCTTCCTCAGCCCCGACGGTGAGCTGCTACCGCCGCCCCTTTCTTCCCCCGTTGCTGCCGGCCGAGCCGATGAACCTTCCGTAGCAAGCCTTAGGGACCCCCGCTCCCTTTCCGGCCGCCGTGCCGCCTTCTTCTTGCAGGAGCCCGACGCGCCGCTTCAAGCCCCCGCTACCGCCGTCGCCCTTCCCGCCGCCGCGTCGTGCTGCGGGCCCGGGATGCCGGTGCCCCGCGCACGGCACGGCCGCGCCGCGGTCCTGGGCAGCCAGGCACCGCGCGCGTGCGTGCACACCCCCGGCCGAGCCCAAGCCGTGCTGCTGCCTTGGCCCCAGCCTCGCCACGCCCGCGCCACGGCCACGCCGTGCGCGTCCGCCCCCGCGACGCGAACGCGACGTCGCGTTCGCGTCGCGACCCGGCCGTTGAGGCCTTCTCCCGAGCACCTTTCGGGCACCACACACCCGCACTCACACACACTCGCATCAGCTGCACCGGATCCGGGCCGCCACACCGGATCCCACCGTCGCTGACACCTGGACCCGACCTGTCAGTGGAGAAAAGGACGCGACGCCGCCGGCCCGCGAGGAGCAGAAGACGGAGCGTCGGCCCAGCCAGAAGAAAGAGAGGGAGAAGAGAAGGCCCAGCCCAGGAAGGAGAGGAAGCCGGTCCGCGGAAGGTTTCAAGCCGAGCCGTTTCCCACGCGCAGCTGGCCCGCTGCCCGAGCCGGCCTGC
>NC_038046.1:47979573-47994573 GCF_002211085.1 Panicum hallii
AAACGCTTAGCCACCACTAACACACATTTCGACCTTAAAGCTTTTATCAAAACAGACAGGGTAATCTTCAGGTCATGATACAGCACATGACCCTGTCCATCATCCTTATAGTGGTTGCAGAATTATAAACAAGCAACTCCTATATCGCGCGAGTGACAGGAAATCACCCGACTTTTACCGGTCCTATTTAGCAGAGCATTTAAGCGATAAGGACTCGGGTACAATACATTGGTTTACTGAGATATCATGCAACTAGGGTGTCATTGCAACTCCTAGACATAATGCAAGGTATATAATACATAAGTGAAATGGTAATAATTTGAAATACTGGGATATGCATCGGGGCTTGCCTTCTTGAGTGGGATTGGGGACAGGAGTGCCAGAGACTTCCGAACTTTGGTTCGGGGCTTCAATTAGTTCCTCGACGGCTTGTGTTGGGTCTTCAAAAAACCCTTGGTCTTGTCCTAAGACCAATTCATAATCTCCGTCGTCAAGCGTCGTGGATTCTATATGAGATGCAATAATTTAAGTAAGACGAGGTTTAAATTTAAGATCTTATATTACAAAAGTTGCAATTCACCAAGTCAACACACAATAGTTTATGAAATAAAAAGGGTTTAGGTTTGAATCACTATTTATAAAGGAGTCATAAGGATATCACTGAATCTATTGCAAATAGGAACTACAACATTTGAATTTGAATTCCAAATTTAAACTCAAAATTTCAAGTTAAAAGGATCATAAAGTTTTGGAAATTTAAGTATACACTAAACATTAACACATTGGAGAATGACAAAAGATTTTAACTAACTAGGTTTACAGAACATGCTTAACTAACATTTTAAATTTGAAATACCCAATTCAAAAGAGGTCAAGCTACCAAACAAAACTAGGATTGAAATTTTAATACAAGGTTACACATAGCTTATAGAAGTTACATGTTAAAATTCATAAGCAACAAAGCAAAAATGTAGAAGTTATGTACAAAATACCTTTTAACGTTAGATTTAAAATAGAGGTAAAAGTATTTAGTTTCATATCAAACTTCATAAATAAAAGTTGTAGGGTTTGGAATCTAGTTTCCAACAAAACTAATTTTGCAATTTTTGGATTTTTCTATGATTTTCTAAGAATTTTGCAAGACAGCAACATCAAACACATAAAATAACAACACATGTAGGGGGGTCTCGGTATATTTGCGTTAGGGCCCTTGGAATAGGATTTTTATTTGCACAAAAGCCCCTGCCAGGCCCCGACGACAGCCGGTCAATCGGCCCCGACACGTTCTCGCCAGCGGCGAGGTTGCCGGCGGGGGAGAGCTGGTCGGGCATGATCTACGGAACCCAGGGGACACTTTGGGAGGGGTGATGCTCGACGGGCAACAGTGGAACATGGTCGGCGACGGAGAGGTGCGGTGGCCGTGGCGGCGCAACGCCGTTCCCGGTGAAGGACCAGCGAACAGGAGGGGCTAACGTGCGCACGAGCACCAGGGGGTGATGGTGATGCGATTCCCATACTTGGATCGGGCGAAGGGGTGGCGGTGCGTGCTGTCGACGACGAGGCCGAGCTCGGGCGGCGCCGATGAGGGGCGGCTCGGGGTGAAGCGATTCCGGTGACGGGGATGGCCGGGACTGGACCAGATCAGGCTGAGAGGCTAGGGAAGGAGGTGAGGAAGCTCAGGGTTAGCGGGATTTGGGCGGGGTGAAGGGATTGCGGTGGATGCCGGCGAGGAGTGCGGGCGGACTCCGGTGATGCAAGGAAGAAGAGAGGAGGGAACGGGCCGAGGATAGGGGGTTTAAGGTAGCCTTATGGCAGTGCATCACTTCAAGTAAGGAAGGAAGAGGGGAATTGGCCACGGGTATGGACGCAAGACGGTGAGCGGCGCCGGTGAACCTCCTCGGTCTCGTGGCGGACACTCGGCTCCGGTGGCCCTACGTGGCAAAGGGAGGAGGGGACAGCAAGGTTAGCACGGGCGGTGGGGAAAGGGGTGGAGCGACGCGTGGAGCGGGGCGCAGAGCTGCAGATGCTCGGAGGCGGCCGGCGACAGGGTCACGCACGCGCGGCAGGGAAAACAGGGGAGCTCGGGGAATCGAGGAGGAAGACAGAGGATCCACTTGTAAAAAGCAGAAAACTCAGGGGCCTTACTATAAAGCATAAACAACTTTCACACCAAGGCTCAAATGGAGATGGACCCAAAAGCAAAAGTGTGTAGTTTTTCAAAATGCACAACTTTGCTTTAAGGTTCACCCACAGAAGAGCTAAGGTTTTGTCATCAAATTGAAATTTAACAAGATCTCTAAACTTTGCATAAATCCTATTTTAAAATTACACCACATTTACATCCAAAAGGTAGTTTCACCTTTTTTTGCATTTTAAACATAAGTTTTTAACTTTTACAAAACAACCCTCATACTTTCAAAATCTACCCTCTATGCTCACCCATTTAGCACAAAAGGACCCTGATTTAAATACAATTATACAAACAATCACTTTTGCTTATCATTAACATTTTTAAACACCTTTTTGCTACACTTTATACATAACTACACACTAAAGACCTAGGGTGTGACCATACTATTTACCTGAGTGTCACGGCCTTCCCCTCTAAAAAGAATCTCGTCCCGAGATTCTGGATCAGAAGAAATGGAATGATCAGTGTTGGAGGCTGGCTTGGAGAAAGTCTGGGAAATTATGCTGAAGATAAGACTCAGTTTCCCATGTTGCTTCTTCTTCTGTGTGATGGTTCCACTGAATCTTGTACATCCT
This sequence comes from Panicum hallii, assembly GCF_002211085.1. NCBI lineage: Eukaryota > Viridiplantae > Streptophyta > Magnoliopsida > Poales > Poaceae > Panicum > Panicum hallii. Next base: position 47,982,340 of record NC_038046.1, read on the forward strand.
AATGGTTTCCCTTCTAGTGCTCCTTTCTTTGGTATCTAGCACTCTGATTGGATGTTCTGTATAGGTTAGGTCGGCTTCGATTTCGATAGTCTGAGGATCGATAATTTCAGTAGGAATTTTGGCACACTTCCGAAGTTGAGATACATGAAAGATGTTATGGATGGCCGCTAGTTGAGGAGGAAGTTGAAGATGATAAGCTACGGGTCCATAGATTTCAAGGATTTCAAAGGGTCCGATGTATCGAGGAGCAAGTTTTCCTTTTACGCCGAACCTTTGTATACCTCGGGTAGGAGATACTCGAAGATATACGAAGTCTCCGACTTGAAACCGTAATGGTCTTCTTCGTATATCAGCGTAGCTTTTCGGTCGAGATTGTGCTGTCTTCAAATTTGTTTGTATAATCCTTACTTTCTCTTCTGCCTCATTGACAAGGTCTGGTCCGAAAATCTTACGCTCGCCGGTTTGTGACCAACTTAAAGGAGTTCTACAACGGTGACCGTACAACGCTTCGAATGGGGCCATCTTGAGACTGGTCTGATAGCTATTATTGTATGAGAATTCTGCCAGTGGTAGGTATTTATCCCAATGCCTATCATATTGGAGGGCACAAGCTCTAAGCATATCTTCTAAGATCTGATTTATTCTTTCAGTCTGCCCATCTGTCTGAGGGTGATACGCGGAGCTTCGAATTAACTTAGTTCCAAGAGCATCTTGGAGTTGCTCCCAGAACTGAGCGATGAATAGTGTCCCACGATCGGAAATGATGGTCTTAGGTATGCCATGAAGGCGAACAATTTGATCCAAGTAAATCTCGGCATACTTCTTGGCATTACAGGTAGTGTGCATAGGAAGGAAATGTGCAGATTTGGTTAATCGATCCACGATTACCCAAATAGAGTCATGTCTCAGAGAAGTATTAGGCAAACCAACAATAAAATCCATACTGATATCTTCCCATTTCCAAGAGGGAATGGTTAGAGGTTGAAGGGTACCAGCAGTATTCAAATGACTGGCTTTGACCCTTTGGCAGATATCACATTCTGAGACATACTTGGTGATTTCTCGTCTCATACGGGTCCACCAAAAGCTTTGTTTTAGATCTTGGTACATTTTTGTACTGCCAGGGTGTATAGAAAATTTAGATAGATGCGCCTCATCCATTATCTGTTTACGGAGTTTATGGTCCTTGGGTACAACAAGTCGTCGATTGAACCACAAAACTCCTTCAGGATCCACTTGGAAACATTTATACTTTTTCTCTCCTTGTGCTATCTTTTGCTTAATGATTCCAACTCCCTCACTGCGCTGCTAAGCTAGAACAATGTCATCCCGAAGCGTGGCTTCAACCGAGAGGTGGTTTAGGTCACCTTGGGAAACAATTTCTAGATTAAGCTTTCCCATTTCCCAACAAAGAGTCTCACTGAAAGCTTTAACAGATAAGCAAGAACAATGTGCTTTGCAGCTAAGCGCATCTGCAACGACATTGGCCTTGCCTGGATGATAATGTACCTCTAAGTCATAGTCTTTGATCAGTTCTAACCAACGTCTTTGCCTCATATTCAAATCTGCTTGGGTAAAGATATATTTGAGGCTCTTGTGGTCGGTATATATATGACTCTTTGCACCCATTAGATGATGTCTCCAAATTTTTAAAGCATGGATGACAGCTGCCAGTTCAAGGTCATGAGTAGGATAATTTTGTTCATGAACTCTGAGTGCCCTTGATGCATATGCAATCACTCGGTGGTCTTGCATAAGGACACAACCAAGCCCAGTTCCTGATGCATCACAATTGATGTCAAAGGGTTTTGACACATCCGGTTGAGCCAAAACTGGAGCAGTAGTAAGATGATCTCTGAGAACGTGGAATGCATCATCGCATTTTCGATCCCAGGAGAATTTAACACCTTTCTTCAGTAGTTCAGTCATAGGTTTGGCTATTCTGGAGAAATCCGGGATGAATCGATGGTAATAGCCTGCTAGACCAAGAAAACTATGAATCTGATGGACTGAGGTTGGGGATTTCCAATCCATCACTTCTTGTACTTTACCGGGATCGACGGATATTCCGTCACCAGAAATGGTATGGCCCAGAAATTTTACCGTATCCAGCCAAAACTCGCACTTGGAGAACTTGGCGTACAGATGGTGGTCTCTTAATCGCTGAAGGATGACATGAAGATGTTGGGCATGATCTGTTGGGTTTTTGGAATAGATCCAAATGTCGTCAACGAAGACCACAACAAATTTGTCGAGTTCTTGCATGAAGACAGAATTCATAAGGTACATGAAATATGCTGGAGCATTGGTAAGACCAAACGACATGACTAGATATTCGTATAGACCATATCGAGTGGAGAAAGCTGTTTTTGGAATATCACTGGGTTAGATCTTAATTTGGTGATAGCCAGAACGAAGATCAATCTTAGAGAATACCTTAGCTCCGGCTAGCTGATCGAAAAGAATGTCAATGCGGGGTAGGGGATATTTGTTTTTGATAGTTACCGCATTGAGAGGACGATAGTCCACACACAGCCTTAAGCTATTATCTTTCTTTTTCACAAACAGGGCTGGACAACCCCATGGTGATGCACTAGGATGAATGAAACCTTTGTCTAAGAGATCCTGGAGTTGGATTTTCAATTCAGCCAACTCATTAGGAGGCATGCGATAGGATTTCTTAGAGATAGGGGCTGTGCCAGGTTGGAGTTCTATGATGAACTCGATATCTCTATCCGGGGGCATTCCAGGTAAATCCTCTGGAAAGACATCTGGATATTCACAGACAACTGGAATATCCTTTAGCTTGATCCCGGTAGCAGCATAGGTACAGGAATTGGTGCACCCTTGTTGTGGGAGATACAGGATAGTAGGTTCTTGTTCAGGAAAATTTATTTCCACTATTCGGGAGGGGATATCTAAAGATACATGATTTTGGGTCATCCAAGTCACACCTAAGAGAACATCCATTCACTTTAGGTCCATTGCTAACAGATCTGTTTTGATTAGGTGACTACCCAGCTGAATGGGTACCATTCTACAGATTTGATTGGATAAAATCTTACCACCAGGAGTTATAATTCTATAAGCTTCATTTATAGAATAGATATCCAAACGTATTTTAGTCCCACAATCCTTACTGATAAAACTATGGGTGGCACCAGAATCAAACAGAACAATAACTGGGTGATGGTTGATAGAAAATGTACCCGTCATTATCGGTGTTCCTTCGGGAAGCTCGGAGAGTGTGGTGAGGTTCACCCTCCCTTGACGGACCTGGACCACTTGTCTCTTGCCCTTACCCTTGTTGATCGGATTAGATGTCTGCCCTTGGAAGGATTTGCTAGGTTGGGGGCGGTCCTTGATGAAGTGGGACGGGCTTCCGCAATTGAAACAACGATAGTTGCTGTTTCCTGGAGTGGCTGGCGGAAAGTTCGGCCGTGGACCTTGTCGCAGTTGCTATTGAATTTGTGGCGGCGGTGGTCGGTTGAATTGTGCCTGTTGGGGTGGTCGGGCTACCATCTGCCAGGCAAATTGCCTCGGGGCGGGGCTCGAGGGGTGTTACTCGGGACCAACCGATATCTTGATGATGGTGGAGTTGCAGGCCCTGTAGGTGCTTTCCATTTTTTTTTCTGCTCTATGGGCTGAAATGCAGTCTTCCTGAGTAATGGCCATGTTGACCAACTCATTAAAATTGTCGGCCTTTACCAAATTCAGCCATTCTTTAAGTTTGGTGTTTAGGCCTCGGCGAAAGCGATCACGTTTGCGGGCATCAGTGTCCGCATGAGATCCCGCATACTGGCACAAGTGATTGAAGACTTGTGCATACTGCGTAACGGTGCGGGTACCTTGGGTCAAATTTAAAAATTCATTGAGCTTTCGCTCAATGAGTCCTTCCGGTATGTGATGCGCTCGAAACGCAGTCCGAAACTCGTCCCAGGTGACAACATGTTCGGTAGGTTGCATAGCATGAAACTGATCCCACCATAGACGGGCAGTGCCTCGGAGTTGCTGGGCTGCAAAGAGCACCTTATTCTCCTCTGAACATGGAGCTGATAATAAGGCGAACTTGGACTCGATGGTTCGAAGCCAAGCATCTGCGTCCAAAGGTTCATCCGCCTTATGGAATAATGGAGGTTGAGTGCTGAGGAAGTCCTGATAACTGGCTGACAGGGGTTCCTCTCGGCCTCGGGGTTGCTGATGGAAGTGGCCCATTTGAGCTTGTACAAGTTGGTTAAGAAGCTCTGTTTGCCGGGCTATAACCTCAGCCAAATTTGGAGGTGGCGGTGGCGGTTGCTGAGAACCACCGGGCTGACCTGCCCGGAATCCTTCCGGGGTTCCGCGAGTAGCTCCAACCATCTGAAATAAAGGAGATATTCATTATTAACCATATTCTTGCTCCCATTTCAGATGATATGCAATTACCAAACGAAATGCAATTCATATGTTCCATTCAATCCACTCAGAATAGATGCAAGAACGTTGAGCATGATAACAAAACACAGGATTTAGATTGCTATGTAAACACTGATAATCCTTACATCTTATATCAACACACTCAAACCACTACAAACCTTTGTCTACAAGCACATGCCACATATACAACAAGTGGCTCTACCTCTAGATAAACTACACACTACCTATGTCACATCTTTTTACACTAGTTACAACTAGACTATCACTCACTCAACCATAACTAAAAGTCATCAAAGTTTCCCACTGATGACTGACTACCCGAGGAGGAATGATGGGGGCTGATGACAGGGTCTCCGTGCTCAGAGTCAATCTCGGAGACTCCCTCTATTTCCTCGGGATCTTCCTCTTCTTCTTCAGGCACCGGTACTGCAGGAGGTACAGGCTGCTGTTGAAGCTCATTCATGTGTGCATTGGCATCATTCACTTTGAGGATAAGATCATGAATCTGTTCTTGAAGAAATTCAATGATTGTGTTGCGTTGGGTGATCGTCGCATCACTTTCATTGATTTGATCTTCCCTGTGATGAATAGTCTCATTTTGGGTAGCAATGATTCCATCTTTCTCAATCACCAAAGCTCGAAGTTGATCCACTTGGGTGATATGTCTGGTAGCTTCCCTATGGAGACTTCGCGCAGCATTAACCAATTGGCCCATCTCACGACGTAGCAACGATTGGTAATGATACTGCACATTCATGAAGCGCATCATCCCTCGAAGTGCTTCTTCCGGTGAACCTTCCAATCTGTGACCCTCAGGAATTACCCTGAGATTCCATTCTGACTCACTAGGATCTGTTGTAGCAAACAAACCAATGGGTTGTCCTGCGACTTCCCCGGGATATTGACTATAGAAGACATAGATAGCTTCTAGTGCTGCCCCTTCAATGGTATCCACAATCTGGTAACCCATCACTTCAATTTCAATGGGTTGCCATTGGGAACGATGCGGGTGTTGAGGGATAGTCATTTTGACTCGGGCTCGATAGATGCCCTCTTCCTGGTACTCCATTGCATCATACTGTGGAGGGTCAGTATAGCCAAACGACCTTAAGGATTCCTAGAGCAAACGAGGAAAACCTTCCCAGTGCAGGGCATTTGTATGAAGATGCCCTGCCGGATCCCAAAAGATGTTAGGAGGGGCTGCCATCTGCAACAAAAATGCAAATGGTGAAACTTTTTACCTTGTTGAGAAAGTACAAGATAAATAGAACGGGATAATCAATTCTGATATCAGCAGGGACTGAAAATCAGATGGAAGCCTAAGATACTTTAGGATACCCAACTTAAAACTTTCATCAAAACCCTATGTACCCATTCCAGAGACAAACAACACATCATTCATCTTTAGCAACGTCAAACATATATTACATTCCTTTGGTTAATAACAGATTATGCATGCACGTACTACTCGTCCTCATAACCAAAACAACTGCCGCATATGTTCGGACTTACGTAGTTAATTCCGGTGGCATGCCCATACGGCTCTCACTATATAACTAATCGATAAGTCCTACTCGTCCTAACCTCTTAATCGTGGTTAGTGTACCTGCAGAAGAACACATATATATATATGTATATCATGAACCTTTCATAGCAGCACGACATGAAAGCGTCCCCAAACAGTACTGTTCACTATAGAAACAGTATCTGTACAATTACCGCCGTACAGACAACGTTAGCATACGTTATCGAAATAACGTATTCACGGGGGTACCGCAAAATGCGGGGGTATGAACAGCGATCGCCATACCCTGCGCCGAACCATATACTCCCAATATGATCAACCTAAGTTGGTATATTGGCAGCATCTCAAGTAAGCCACTGCTTGAGAAACAACGTTCGGTTCGCATCACCGACGGGAAGGCTAACTCGCCAGTTAGCTGAGGATCCTTACCTTCTTACCTCACGATCGTAGGTGTCGTTACGAAAAGTAAGGTTGAATTGTGCAGGAATTTAAATTTTGACAGAAAGTAGTGCTGCAAGTCAGAACTATCTATATATATATAGATACTAATAGCCACCTGATATTTCCCATATAAGTCTCTAGGGTTTTACGTTCTAAGCATCAACCTTAACGGATCCAACGTACCTTGTAAACTCATTTGTTGGCAAATTTTTATCCCAAAAACACTTTTTACGAGCTTCTTTAGATGTAAAAGTAAACCTACAGCTCTGATACCAGCTGTGGCAGAACCGTCTGAATTATTCCGGCTCAAATGCGCTAATGATCGCTATATAGCTGGCATTAAGTCAACGCACTTCAAACGGAACAATCCATTGGTCTGTCGGGTCTCCGCCCGATACAACCACGGTTCAACAGGATCGAAGCAGGTTTACCTTGCACCAAGGCGAGTTTACAATCACAGAATAGCTCATCAACTTTTAATTTACAGTCATTCAAACATTATTACAAACCAGGTTCAAACATAAGTAAACTTATACAAACAGTGTTCAAACTGACAAGCAGAACGGCTTGTCCAAACTCACAGCGGAAAGAAAAGATTACGCGACTACACACGTCGCGAAAGTGGACACCATGCTCAGCCCAAGGCCTGGTGTCATTCAGGAGGGTCACTGCCAACCGGGGACGGGTCCCACTCCACGGACCAGCAAAAAGGAACGGACGTTGGCCACACAGGGTTGTCCGTGGGATTCTCGAAGGTTATACCTGAAACAGATACTAGCAAGGCTGAGTATTCTAATACCCAGCAAGGCTTACCCGAGTTTGGGTATACTTTAGCCCGTAACTAGACTCATGAAGGTATTGCGAGGGTTCTGGGTTATTTTTAGCTGAAAAGCAACTAAGAGTATAACTTACTTTCAAGTTTTAGCTTTCAGATTCTAGTTTGATTAGACATCTAGATAAGCACTCATACTAAGCAAGCAAGGTAGATATTCTCATCCATCAAAATCATTTCATAGATAATCACACTTTTTACTCGATGTGGCAGAAGGAATAAGCAGTCTCAATCCTCGTGTGAGGCGGACGATTCTGAATCGAATTTAACCTTGCAAGGTGAACCTAACACACACGCTTGGAACATCCACAGATTGTTCCGAAGCAACCGTTTGCCTTTCATTCCGGATCGTGGGCAGGCCACCACAAGCGACTTGCAGGATCGTACGCACACCAATTGTGCAGGACATACGTCTATAGCGCGACTACAAAACCCGTATTCCTGTCTGCCATGCAGAACTTACTCCCACAGGTTGGTGCGGGAGAAAAATCAAATCAATCGAGTGGTGGGAGGTATGCCCACTTGCCGCGCCGATTGGTTACTAGGCTTACCGCTTACCATATTTCGCGGTATGTGGTTAGTACTTTCAAACGCTTAGCCACCACTACCACACATTTCGACCTTAAAGCTTTTATCAAAATAGACAGGGTAATCTTCAGGTCATGATACAGCACATGACCCTGTCCATCATCCTTATAGTGGTTGCAGAATTATAAACAAGCAACTCCTATATCGCGCGAGTGACAGGAAATCACCCGACTTTTACCGGTCCTATTTAGCAGAGCATTTAAGCGATAAGGACTCGGGTACAATACATTGGTTTACTGAGATATCATGCAACTAGGGTGTCATTGCAACTCCTAGACATAATGCAAGGTATATAATACATAAGTGAAATGGTAATAATTTGAAATACTGGGATATGCATCGGGGCTTGCCTTCTTGAGTGGGATTGGGGACAGGAGTGCCAGAGACTTCCGAACTTTGGTTCGGGGCTTCAATTAGTTCCTCGACGGCTTGTGTTGGGTCTTCAGAAAACCCTTGGTCTTGTCCTAAGACCAATTCATAATCTCCATCGTCAAGCGTCGTGGATTCTATATGAGATGCAATAATTTAAGTAAGACGAGGTTTAAATTTAAGATCTTATATTACAAAAGTTGCAATTCACCAAGTCAACACACAAGAGTTTATGAAATAAAAAGGGTTTAGGTTTGAATCACTATTTATAAAGGAGTCATGAGGATATCACTGAATCTATTGCAAACAGGAACTAGAACATTTGAATTTGAATTCCAAATTTAAACTCAAAATTTCAAGTTAAAAGGATCATAAAGTTTTGGAAATTTAAGTATACACTAAACATTAACACATTGGAGAATGACAAAAGATTTTAACTAACTAGGTTTACAGAACATGCTTAACTAACATTTTAAATTTGAAATACCCAATTCAAAAGAGGTCAAGCTACCAAACAAAACTAGGATTGAAATTTTAATACAAGGTTACACATAGCTTATAGAAGTTACATGTTAAAATTCATAAGCAACAAAGCAAAAATGTAGAAGTTATGTACAAAATACCTTTTAACGTTAGATTTAAAATAGAGGTAAAAGTATTTAGTTTCATATCAAACTTCATAAATAAAAGTTGTAGGGTTTGGAATCTAGTTTCCAACAAAACTAATTTTGCAATTTTTGGATTTTTCTATGATTTTCTAAGAATTTTGCAAGACAGCAACATCAAACACATAAAATAACAACACATGTAGGGGGGTCTCGGTATATTTGCGTTAGGGCCCGTGGAATAGGATTTTTATTTGCACAAAAGCCCCTGCCAGGCCCCGACGACAGCCGGTCAATCGGCCCCGACACGTTCTCGCCAGCGGCGAGGTCGCCGGCGGGGGAGAGCTGGTCGGGCATGATCTACGGAACCCAGGGGACACTTTGGGAGGGGTGATGCTCGACGGGCAACAGTGGAACATGGTCGGCGACGGAGAGGTGCGGTGGCCGTGGCGGCGCAACGCCGTTCCCGGTGAAGGACCAGCGAACAGGAGGGGCTAACGTGCGCACGAGCACCAGGGGGTGATGGTGATGCGATTCCCATACTTGGATCGGGCGAAGGGGTGGCGGTGCGTGCTGTCGACGACGAGGCCGAGCTCGGGCGGCGCCGATGAGGGGCGGCTCGGGGTGAAGCGATTCCGGTGACGGGGATGGCCGGGACTGGACCAGATCAGGCTGAGAGGCTAGGGAAGGAGGTGAGGAAGCTCAGGGTTAGCGGGATTTGGGCGGGGTGAAGGGATTGCGGTGGATGCCGGCGAGGAGTGCGGGCGGACTCCGGTGATGCAAGGAAGAAGAGAGGAGGGAACGGGCCGAGGATAGGGGGTTTAAGGTAGCCTTATGGCAGTGCATCACTTCAAGTAAGGAAGGAAGAGGGGAATTGGCCACGGGTATGGACGCAAGACGGTGAGCGGCGCCGGTGAACCTCCTCGGTCTCGTGGCGGACACTCGGCTCCGGTGGCCCTACGTGGCAAAGGGAGGAGGGGACAGCAAGGTTAGCGACGCGTGGAGCGGGGCGCAGAGCTGCAGATGCTCGGAGGCGGCCGGCGACAGGGTCACGCGCGCGCGGCATGGAAAACAGGGGAGCTCGGGGAATCGAGGAGGAAGACAGAGGATCCACTTGTAAAAAGCAGAAAACTCAGGGGCCTTACTGTAAAGCATAAACAACTTTCACACCAAGGCTCAAATGGAGATGGACCCAAAAGCAAAAGTGTGTAGTTTTTCAAAATGCACAACTTTTCTTTAAGGTTCACCCACAGAAGAGCTAAGTTTTGTCATCAAATTGAAATTTAACAAGATCTCTAAACTTTGCATAAATCCTATTTTAAAATTACACCACATTTACATCCAAAAGGTAGTTTCACCTATTTTTGCGTTTTAAACATAAGTTTTTAACTTTTACAAAACAACCCTCATACTTTCAAAATCTACCCTCTATGCTCACCCATTTAGCACAAAAGGACCCTGATTTAAATACAATTATACAAACAATCACTTTTGCTTATCATTAACATTTTTAAACACCTTTTTGCTACACTTTATACATAACTACACACTAAAGACCTAGGGTGTGACCATACTATTTACCTGAGTGTCACATCTCCATCACCCGTCACCACCATGGTAGGCCCCTATCCTACCATCAAAAGTTGATAGGGCAGAAATTTGAATGATGCGTCGCCGGCACGAGAGCCGTGCGATCCGTCGAGTTATCATGAATCATCGGATCAGCGAGCAGAGCCCGCGTCAGCCTTTTATCTAATAAATGCGCCCCTCCCGGAAGTCGGGGTTTGTTGCACGTATTAGCTCTAGAATTACTACGGTTATCCGAGTAGCACATACCATCAAACAAACTATAACTGATTTAATGAGCCATTCGCAGTTTCACAGTTCGAATTAGTTCATACTTGCACATGCATGGCTAAATCTTTGAGACAAGCATATGACTATTGGCAGGATCAACCAGGTAGCACATCCTCCTCGACAAGCCGACAATGGCTTCTACACTGGGCATCAACCGGGTTGACTGTCGTTTATTCAGAGGTTCCGACTTTGAGAGGAAAGAGGAGCCGAAGCAGCCTCATCCTATATCGTTAGCGTCATCCGAGACCAATAGCACAAGTGAGGTAGCCTTGGTGGGCTTGGCCAATGAGACCATTACCACGAGGCAACATCAATTGGCTATAAAGCTGACGCATCACACCCAAAGGGTGGACGCGACGAAGGCAACATGTAGCGAATGCAACTTCCCAAGGAACGGGTAGCAGCACACAAGCACTCGTTAAGGATCAGGCATTGTGCCCACGGCACTGAAAGGACACAGGCACCGAGAGTCAGCCGCACAATGGCGGGGGGCCTCCCAGCAGTCACAGGTCCAACACATCTCATGCGCCAGCTGCTACACAAAGGTTAGGCCATCCAAAGCATCACTCCGTGCAATGCACGTCGAGTCTACTTATGAGGAAGGCAACCGACAGACCACTGAGCGCGATAACAAACAATATCGGGCCAATCATAAGCACAGTCCATTTCAATCCGAACCGCACAAGCCAACCGAAGCCAGCCTATAACCATCTCCCTCACCAGACTTGGTCGTATAGTGACCAGCACTAGCCAACCGGATCTGTTTCAATCCAAGCCGCACAAGCCAGCATATAACCATCTCCCTCACCAAACTCAATCGTATAGTGACCGGCCTTAGCCTACCGATGCAAATATTCAGAAGCTCGAGGACTGGGTTCAAGCACATGTCACATTCCATCAACTCCCCAAGCACGTACTTTGGAAACGAGAATAAAATCCTCAAGAATCCTTTGTGCGATTTTGGGAAATGAGGTCAACGACACACGAGTGACCATCCAAATCGTCGAACAACAGAAACCCACACCGGCTAGCCTTAGCAAGCCCCTATACCACCTTGCTTGTTGGTGCAGTGCTGCGAGGCATAGGGACTGATTTGAGCACATGACGCATTCCGTCAACTCCCCAAGCACGTACGCTGGAAACGAGGATAAAATCCTCAAGGAACCATTGTGCGATTTTGGGAAATGAGGTCAACAACACATGACCGTCTCAATCTCTAAGCACACGAAACCCAGGGACTGATTCAAGCACATGTCACATTCCGTCAACTCCCCAAGCACGTACGCTAGAAACAAGAATAAAATTCTCAAGAATCCTTTGTACAAACTTGGAAAATGAGGTCAACAACACATGACCGTCTCAATCCCTAAAGCACACGAAGCCCACACCGGCTGACCAAACGAATTCAGTTCGCCTAGCCGAAAACCATGATGTTGCCGGCAATGGCCGAACACACCGTGGTTAGGAGGGTGTAGCTAGGAGTGCTGGAAACAACCCGAAACATATGGCCAGACATTGTTTCCCCATCACCCGTTCACCACATCGGCTCCCCCCTACTATACCCGGGGGGCATCCCCCCCACCCAAAAGTTCTGGGAATTT
>NC_038046.1:47999573-48138978 GCF_002211085.1 Panicum hallii
AAAACCATCATTTCTGATCGAGGGGCACAATTTATTGCCCGCTTCTGGGAACAATTGCAGTCTGCTCTTGGAACCAAACTAATTTGAAGCTCTGCATATCATCCTCAGACTGATGGACAGATTGAGCGAGTTAACCAAATTCTTGAAGACATGCTCCGAGCTTGTATTATTCACTATGGTACAAGCTGGGACAAGTGTCTCGCTTTAGCCGAGTTTTCTTACAACAATAGCTACCAGTCCAATCTTCAATTGGCTCCCTTTGAAGCGTTATACGGTCGAAGATGTCGAACTCCTTTGAGTTGGTCTGAAACCGGCGAACGCAAAATCTTTGGACCAGACCTAGTTATCGAAGCCGAAGATAAGGTCAAAGTTATCCGAGCCAATCTTAAAACCGCCCAGTCTAGACAGAAGAGCTATGTAGATCAAAGGAGAAAACCTTTACAGTTCCAAGTAGGAGATTTTGTCTATCTCCGAGTATCTCCTACCAAAGGTGTTCAGCGTTTCGGCATAAAAGGGAAGTTAGCACCCCGATATGTCGGACCTTTCTAAATCCTTGAAGTCTGCGGCCCAGTGGCTTACAGAATTCGTCTTCCTTCTCAATTGGCAGCCGTTCATGATGTCTTCCATATCTCTCAACTCAAGAAATGCATCAAAGTGCCTACTGAGATCATTGAATCACAAACCATTGACATCGAACCTGATCTATCTTACACCGAACAACCTATCCAGATCTTTGATACCAAGGAGAGAGTCACCAGAAGAAGGAAGATTAAGATGTATAAGATTTTATAGAATCATCACACGGAAGAAGAAGCTACCTGGGAAACTGAAGAATATCTTTAGAAGACTTTTCCCGATTTCCTTAAAACTTCTTAGGTATCCATCTTCCGGGCTGTATCATTCCAGTAATCTCGGGATGAGATTCCTTTTAGGGGGGAAGGTTGTGACACCCTGGGTGTCAAAATTGTAAAATATTAGGAAGAAAATAAAATGTAAATACATTAAATTAAATGAAATTGGATGAAAGTGTGAAATTTGAGTGCATATGTGACAATAAGGACTTGTGTGTAATTAGTCAAAAATATGAGTCTTTTTGTGAAAAATGTTGAGTTACAAAGGTAACTCTCAAATTTACACTAGGGGTTAAAGTGTAAAAATATAAGTCATCATTACATTACCTGAACTCGCAATTAGGTCCAAAATTATAAGAAATTTACCTTCACAAGGACAAAACCTTATTAAAGTTTGAATTTGGTTCAAAGTTTAAAATTAAAGCTTTGTACTTTGAGTTTTTGAACTTAAACCCTAAAGCAATGTTGTAGGGTTTGAAAAACGCTACAACTTCTATTTTGATCATTTTCTCATTAGAGATGTGGATCAGTGGGAAATTTTAGTTTACTGTAGGGTCCCTAGACTTTTCTGTTTTTCCAAATGAGTCCCTCGGACCCCTCCCCTCTCTTCTTCTTCCTCTGGCACGCTCTGCTCCTCTGCCTCCTCTGCCGCCGGCGCAGAGCACGCCCCCTGCCACCGCTGTGCTGCCCGCTGCAGCACCTCCAGCACCACCTCCTGCTTCCACCCTCCCCCACGCGTCACTTGGACGCCGGCCGCCGCCCTAGCTCGCCCCTGCTGGCCCTTTCCCGTGCGCGCCACGCCGATCCGAATGCCGCCCGGCCGACACCTCGCCGCCGTCGTGGACCGGGCCGAGCACCCCCTCCGGGCCTCTAATCCCCTGCTCTCACGCTTCTCCAGCTCCTGTCCGACTCAATTGTGCTCTTTTCTTCTCCTTCACAGCACCCCGTACCCCCAATCACCACCGCCGCCCGTTCCTTCCATCCGGTGAACTACTGACCACCGTGAGTAGCCGCCATCGGTCGCCCATTGCCCACACCGACCACCTAGTGAGCTTCCCCATCATCTGCTCGTGCTCACCAGCCCCTTAACCGCCATCAATTCCAGCCGGAGCGCCACTACCGGTGACTGCCACCCGCCGCCGCCCCCTGCTCGCCATGGAGCACCCCTCCCCGACCTTCCTCGACTCCAATTGACCCCATATCTAGCTTCCCCACACCACACTGAAGCTTCCCGACCCCTTCCCCTTGCCCAGAACTCGCCGGAGTGCCGCCTCCGCCGTTCTCCTCTGCCGCCGACCGCCTGCTCCCGTTGCGCCGCCACTACAGACCACCCCGACCTCAATTCCGGGCATCTGCAGGTGCGCACGGACTTGGTGAAGTTTCCATGCCCCTCCACCCTAGCCGCCGGCGATCACCGTCGCCGGATTTGGCCGGTCAAACCCGCGCCCCCCCTGACCACGGCCAAGGACCTCGGGTTGAAAGAATCAAAAACCCAGGGGGCTGTCTGTGAAGCCCGTGACTCAAATGAATAGTGCCTTCAGGGACTCCTTTGTTATTTTGTGTTGCAAACTTTGAAATTCCATAGAAATTCAGAGAAAAATCAGAAAAATGCAAATCTTGATGTTTTAGAATCCTCTTGAAGAGATCTTTACCGTAGAATCATAATATGCTGGGTATTAGTTGAAAGTTTTTGCTGTAAAAATAGATTTGTGTTACTAGTATTTAAATGCTAGTTTTTTTATCTTTTCCTTAACTAATGATTGAAACCATGTCTTGCTGTGAAATGTTTATGGTAAGATGTTCATGTGACCCTAGTGTTGCTATAAACTTTCATGGTCATTCCTTCTGTTTAGCTATTTCTTTGATTTAATACTTTTTAAATAAGCTTTAATCATATTAAATAGTTTTCCTGCTTAGGAAATCCTGGTAATTTTTGTAGAGCCTTGTTTTAGTCATAGGTTGCTGTCTGAAAAATTTGGGCACCAGTTCATGACTAGAACAGAAGCTAAAAATGAATCTTGTTAGTTTGTGGTCAATTTTGTTTATTTTCTCAGAAATAATTCTGTGTAGAATAAATCTTGAAAAATTTATTCTGTAATTAATAAAAGTTTCAACCCCAGTGCTATGATAGTTTGTTTTGTAAAAATAAAACATGTTGTCTAATGTAGCTAACTAGGTTAGTTCATACTCGATAAATGACTGCCCAGTAAAAGAGTAAATCGATGTTTGATGAGTGAATTATGTTTTCATTGGATTGCAACTTTATCGTGAATTAAAATGAAAGTGTAAACATCCATTGAACCACATCTTTGCATATCATATAGACTCAACCACTCTCGCCGACGGAGACAACGAACTGATCCCGGAACCAGAAGGAGGTTATTCTGAAGACCCCGAGAACATCGTCGGAAATCTAACTGAAGCTCCGAACCACAGTTCGGAAAACTTTGACACTCCTGCCCCCAGCCCCACTCAAGAAGGCAAGCCCCGGACATAAACCCGCTACTTTATTTACACTGCAATCTATATTTATATATATATACTTGTGCATTAAGTTCTTAGGAGTTGTCTAAAAACCCTAGTTGCATATTCCTAGGAACCGATGTACTGAATGCTAGAACTTGAGTCCGAATAGCTGCTATGCTAATAGGACCGGTAGAAGTCGAGTGATTGCCTGTCACTCGCGAGCTTTATAAGAATTGTAATGTTTACATTCCTGCAATCACTATAAGGATGACGGACGGGATTTATGTGAAGTATCGTGGTTGAAATGATACCCCATCTGTGTTGATGAATTTGGCTAAGGTCGCAGTGTGTGGTAACGGTGGTTAAGCGTTTGAAAGTACTAGCCACATGCCGCGAAATATGATAAGCGCAAAGCCTAGTAACCAATCAGCCCGAGGAGTGGACATACCTCCGAACACTCGTATTTGTTTTTTCCGGTTACTCGCTTCGACCTGTGGGAATACGTGAAGCAGGGCAACCAGGAGTACGGTCATGTAGTCGCGCTACAGACGTACGTCCTGCACATTGGATGTGCGTATGCTCCTGCAGTCGCTTGTGGTGGATCTGATCCACGAGTCGGAATGAAAGGCAAACGGTTGCTTCGGAAAAATCGTTGGATGTTCCAAGCGTGTGAGTTAGGTTTATCTTGCAAGGGTGAAATTCAATTCAGGAATCATCCGTTTCTTGCGGAGATTGAGACTGCTTGATCCCTTTGCCACATAGAGTAATAAGAGCAACTTGATTATGATGAAAGATGATGTTTGCTTAAAGATTCTACCATGCTTGAATAGTTATAGTTGCTTACCTAGAATGGATAATCAACTAGAACCTAAAAGCTAAAATATGAAAATAAGAATCTACTCTTTGTTACTTTTTAGCTGAAAACTAAATCCAGAACCATCTAAAGCCTCCATAGTCTAGTTACATGGCTAAGTATACCATGAAACGGGTAAGCCTTGCTGAGTATTCGGATACTCAGCCTTGCATTGTAACTTTTGTTCCAGGTAATCCCCCTGAGGACTCTACTCTACCTGTGCCATGGCCTTATGCTCTGCCCGATGGTTGGTCCGTAGAATGGGACCCGTCCCCGGCCAACACTGATCATACCGAGTGATGTCATGCCAGGGCTTTGCATGATTGACGCTTGGGAATGGCTGGGTGTCGACCTTCAAGGCATATTGACCTAAGATCAATCGGCCTTGTTCAATAGCCGATTGGATCTATCGACGGAGTTCTTTGCAGTCGCTGGTGTTGTGGGTGAAAGAATGATGTCATTTGCAGTATGACCTCCTTTGCCGCTCTTGTGCTGTAGAAAACTTACAGCCTTCAGGTAACTTCAACTGCTTTTCCTTTAGTAACAGATCAAATATCTGCTCAACCTTGCTCACGTCGAAGTCAAACCCCTTTGCAAGTCCTTGCTGCTTCAGCCACTTACAGGACACGGGATTTGCCCCCCCCCCCCCCCCCCCCGAGTCCACTCTGCAACTGCTACTTCTTGGTCATCCCCACAATCTTCAGCGTCTTCTGCGTCGATCAATGTTACCTGACGCTTGAACCTGTTCTGGTATAATTCTAGGTGGCGCTGCTCATATGATGTCAATTTCTGCACCAAGTGGACCAAAGAACTGAACTCCAATTGGAAGACCATGCATACTCGACCGCCTCCTTCTCTGAAATACAGGTTGAGTAGCATCGGTTCTTGACCTCTCTGAAGCGCTGGATATACTCTGCCACGGTTTCCCCTCGCTTCTGCCAAACTTGTGCCAAATCGGCAATCCTGGCCTCCGCAGCTTCCGAGTGGTATTGGATGTGAAACTGCTCCTCCAGCTACTTCCAGGTGCGGATCAAGTTAGGGCCTAATGATGTGTACCATCCAAAGGCTGGCCCTATAAGAGACTGCAAGAAGAACCTTACTCGCAAGGGATCCGACACTGAGATCATCCCTAGCTGCGCCAAGTATCGGCTCACATGCTCGATGGAGCTAGATCCTTCCGTTATGAACTCAGGGAGCCGATACTTAGGCGGCAGAGGAATTAAATCATATTCACTGGGATACGGCTTAGTATAGCCGATCGCCCATCTCTTTGGTAAAATACCAAATTGATTCCTTAAGATGGCGCTGATTTGGTCTACCGTCTGCGCTCCTGGGGCCGAGTGCGTGCTGTCATGACTCGGCCTGGTGGCGTAAGTAGCTAGCCATGCTTTTTTATCAGCATCTACTCCGGAAACCCCTCCAGCCACCCTCTGCACCGAATGTACCGGATTGTTTCTGTCCGGTATATAAGCACACATGTACCCATGTGGGATCTCCTTGGGCGGCTCGCTGAAGAACTGGTGATCCACAGGGTCACCTCCCACCTTGTAAATGACGTAAGCCGGTGAACCATGTGATTCTGGAGCTGCGAACGCATAAGGCAGTGATAGCTTGGCCTGAATGGCAACTATCCTTTGTGACTCCCCAGGGTAGGTCCCGTGGGAGAGTACTGATGCTTCATGATTTCCTAGACCACGCGCAGCGCGACACGCTCAAAAGCGTTCACCAAACTCTCGGAGTGCCGATGCAGTGAGTGGGCCACCATGTAGTTCACCTCCTAGCGCAGAGCTCTGGTACGATCCTCTAAAGGAGTGGATAGGTCCACGTCATCAAGAGCGTCTTCAGGTGAGAACCCCTTCCACCTAACGCCGTGGTGGCGAGTTCTCTCAAAAGAGCCGATGAGATCGGGTTCGAAGAGAGCCTTGATCTCATCATATTTCTACTTGTGCTCAGTAGGCAGCTCCTCGTACGTGATTGGATCCTCCCTCGACATCCCGACGGCAGAAGTTGATGTAGCCGATGAAGATGGTCCAACCGGGCATGCTAGAATATGTTGTCGGTCAAAACCCACTGGCGAGCAGCGTCAGGCAACACGAGGAGCCAGGAGGCTCCCGGGACTGCTGGTGGGCCCCGGTCCCTCAGTCACGGCCCAGGATCCGGCACACGACCTGGCGTTTGGGTTGCTAGGCGTGCCACCAGACCTTTACCTAATCAGGAACGTGTAGAAGTGATTTCAGTTAGTTTCCTGCACGCACAGACACGTTCAAACATTAGTCCGAGCCGTGATCGGCTCATCGGGTGATCCCAATATCGGCTGTAAAGAGCCGATTGTCTTTCAGTATCAGATTGGATCTAAGTATTTAAACAAAGCGCATATATCCGATAGTAATATAAACTTGCTTTGTAATCAATAAGCTAATTCAATCTATGATGGTTAAGCTTTCACTACATAACCGGAACATCGTACGCGTAGCTAAGCCTAACAAATACGAAAGATAATGGCATAGCAACCTAAACAGAGACCTAAAAACCAACAGAGAGCTGATTCCTGGAACAATCCCTCTTTAGGTTAATACAAAGCATCAAACATACTGCCAGATCATTTAACTCGTTTGAAGGGCCTAATCATGCAGATATTAAGCTAAATCTTTGATGAACAAAGACTAACCATAACAGATTGGATCTACTAATCGAAAATAGAGCAAGGTGCTGCCCTTACATCCGAGATCGGGCATGAGGACAGCTAAACGCTTACGGGTGACAAGCAACGTACGAATATAGAGTAAAAAGGCGATGCATCCCTATAAGTGTTAAGATAACTAGTGTTACTCGCCATCAACAATGCTTCAGTACGAGAAACACAAAGTTAAATAGGCAGGAACGATGCTGCCCCGATCACGCGAAGCCTGATCACGGCCGCACGGCACTTACCCGAGAGAAACACTAGAACAGGGGTGGCGATGCGCCGAGAGTTGTTTGCGAATGATTGTTGTTCGTTCTTTTCATTCGTAGTCTAGGGTACATATTTATAGTCCGGAGACTTGCCTGTCGTAACCAATCCTAACTGACTATGACACGAATCCTGGCTATCTCTATCTAAACTAACTTAAACGCACACAACACCTATCTAGATACATGGCCAATCCTGGCCTTAAAACACCCGCGCAGGGGCCGATTCGCAAGCCCGTTACAATTATCCTTTGAGCCCATCTTGCTCGCGGCCCACCTTCTGGCCTAGTTAAATTATGGTGATAACAGAAGGAACCCATCCGCGATACAGTGACCCTGCCTGTAACCAGCGATCGGTCTAGAAAATGTCCGGTTACCATTACCAATTTGCACCGAGAGAGATGCATTGAACAATGCAGCAACCATCTTTTCTGTATGATCAGGCAGTTGCGACGAAGGGCGATTTGGATCAATTCGTTGCAACCAGAGCCAGTGCACGGGTAAAGCAAAACCTTGAATTTGCATATTCGGAATACCAAGGCCACCAAGCTCAGCTGGCCAACAGACTTTTGGCCAAGCCATGAGGCAGTGACCTCTAGCGATAGATTCAGTGCACTTCCATAGGAAGGCACACCTACGCTTGTCAAAGCAACTGATGGCCCAAGAAGAGAAACAGCTAAAGCAATGTGAATGGTTAATCGCTGACATTTTCACTTTAACCAACACGGCTTTGCCTGCTTTAGATAACAACCCAGCCTTCCAAGTAGCTAGGCCACGTTGGTATTTCTTATGCCACGAATAAATCCGCAATCGTATGGATATACAGTTGTAGCTTTCACCCCTCAGTATTTAAGGGTATTGTATCCCCAGGGAACGTGTGTACTAGTCTTCTAGCTGGTTCGTCCAAGGACAAACAAGAGTAAGGTAGGCGAGGATAGAGAGGATTTCTATAGCTTAAGAGTTTCTGGTAAAGATAGGTTCAACCTCTACTTGCTTGCTTCGGGCACCGGCTCACACCTGGTCTGCCAGGCGACTCCAACCTACAACTCTATGTCAAATTCGAACGTGGAGGGTTACTAAGTACGGACAGGAATGTCACCACCAGTTGCCTATCTCTCGATCCCTAGGGAACGAGGCAAACAAAGGTAACCTCTAGCCTAGACACCACGTCTATGCTAATGATTACTGCTCTACCATCGATAAGGGTTACCTATCTCTATCAAGGGCCCTCTACTAGAGCATCTGCCACAAGGATGAACGATGATCCCGCAAGCAAGTAAAGAAAAGAATTTACTTAACCAAGAGACTCACCACCATAGGAGATCACGAATACTAACTTAAGAAAAGAAGCATCCGCCAAGGTACAAGGCCGAGGAAGAGTGCCGACAGGCTGGCACCTTCCCCAAACTACCCCTCAATCTCTACCTATTTTCTAAGCACTACGGAGGTAGGGCTTTGCCTTGGAGTGGAGCTCTTCTCTTCTTCTTGTTATGTTGAATGGAGGGCTCTCCTCCTCCATATATAGTTGCTAGAGGTTTTTTCTAGCTTGTATTAAGTATGGAAACTTTGTGAACCACCTTGGGGGAAGCGCGGGGATCTTCCCGCCAAAACTGAGCGTAATGGGGGGCAGTCAAGGTTCGTCCAATCCTAGGGTTCAGGCGGCCTCTGGTTGCCACCTCTCGTGCCGCCTTTCATCCGTGACACTACCAGGTGCGTCCCTAAGTGGGTACAGGGTGGTTGGCAGTAAGTTTAGGAGGTTTCCTCCTATTTTGGGGCCCTTGAATCCGTGTGCCTACCTATGATTGGTCGGAGTTGTGTTTCCTATCCTCTTGGGTTGATTTGCTTCAGGATGTGGGCCCTCCAATTCTCGTGCTTGTATAGAACGCTCTAAAATGTACTTTTTTCTTTGTTTGAGCATAGTTTTCCTCTGTATGCAGACACGGTCTCCTGTAAACAGTGGTTCACCAAAACTCGTGGAAATGATTAAAATTAAACTCATATTCTAGTGGTGTTTGATTTGTCACTGTTCTTATAGGAGTTGACGGTCATATATGACACTTAAGGACCGTTAACAGGACATCACTAATTTTATCAACCAGTGGCTGCATATCACTCGTTTTCAATTTTTGAGTTGAGAGGGGGATGCCAAGGTACTTAATCAGGAATGCTTCCAATTTCCCCAGTAGAAAGAAAATAAGATTGATATGGGTGTGATAGCACACTTTTGAGGATTGATATGTGTTGACGGCCATTGAAACATGTCGTGACCGTCTACTTCTCAGGAATAAATAGAGCTTTGCACTATATTCCATACATATTTTGCTTATTATAATAGGTTCCACAAGTTTAGGATAAGTTGTGAATGCAGGAGTACGTGACACAAATTT
Source organism: Panicum hallii (assembly GCF_002211085.1). Taxonomy (NCBI): domain Eukaryota; kingdom Viridiplantae; phylum Streptophyta; class Magnoliopsida; order Poales; family Poaceae; genus Panicum; species Panicum hallii. The sequence continues at coordinate 48,009,080 of NC_038046.1, forward strand.
CAGGCAAATTGGGCAAAATCCCAGGCCGACCGGCGTCCCCTAGGTTGGCAGGTCTGGCCCTTCCATGAAATGCCAAATCATTGATCCAAGGGGCGAGAAAGCTCACTTTACTTGCTCCTGACCGTGCATTTGAAGACGGTTTGATCAGATGGAACGAAAGGCATCAGCCATGGATTGAAGGGCCCACATTTAGAATAATCGCGTGCCAACTTCACTAAACCACCACATGGGTGATCGATCCTAAGCGAAAGGCATCAGCCATGCAATGGCGGTGGATTAGATGACCTGGTACAAAGTCCCAGGCCGGCCAGCCCCACCTAGGCTAGTCGGCCTCCACTTTCGCGCCAAGTAAAGACCGTAGTGCCCTTGGTAGTTAAGCTAAACCGCCTCTAGGAAGCAATCAAGACCGCAGGATTAAGAGGCGGTGCATCCAAGGGCCGGCAAGCCGGTTGGCCCACTTCATTGCCAACTGATTTTTGGCTTCACTGACCTCATCCTCAGCATCCCCACACTATAAATAGAGGGGCACACTTCACTTGTAAACACACACAAAGGAGCTCTCTTCTCTCATTTCACTTTCTAGAGTTTGGTTTAGTAGTCCGAGAGTTAGAGTCGAGTTGAGCTTGTCTCAGGATTTCGGAGTCATCATCGGAAGTCTAGTATAGCTCTTGTATCTTTCCCTTTGACATTTATCAAGTTATCTTCTTTATGTTTTCGAGTCAGCTTTACTTTCCGCATTTATTTTTCTTCCCTAGTTATCTTGCTTGTGTGCGGATGTAATTCCTCTAGCTTAGGCTTTGTTATTTGTCTAGTTTATTGAGATCTTACCTTGCGGGTATTCTCGCCTGGACTAGGGGCTCAAGTCAGTTCCCTAGGTTGAGGGGGTTTCTCTTGAAGGCCTCAAGAGAAATCCCAGCACCGAGTTAGGTTTCTCTTGAAGGCCTCAAGAGAAATCCTAGCTCGATAGTTTAGAAGTATTTTAGGAGTCTTTCTCGCTTGTTGTCCTCCTAGCTCCTTACCACTCTAAGGTTAAGAGTCTCCTGTGTCAGAATATCATCGCTTGGCCATTATCTTATCTATCATATCTGGCTTACCATTGCTCTTTTTTTCCTTGTGATATATGCAGAGCAGTGCATGACCGGTTTCAATCTACCACAAAACTTCAACCCGAATCCAGAAAGAATCTGGAGAATTATCTGACGCAGAGTCATCCCACCTTAGAAGAAACTTTCTTTAGGCCAAGCTTTTACAACAATACCTTCAACAACCATGGCTTAGAAGACACTCCGTCAGTTTTCAACCCCGTCCAGCAGCCATATCCCTATTGGACCGAACACTGACCAAGGCACTGAAGGCTTTGAGCTGAAGATTGGACTTGTCAACATGGTCCCAGCCAGCCCCTTCTATGGTAAGGCATTAGAGGAAGCCAACGCTCATCTTCGGAACTTCCTGGAAAGGCACTACAATAGGTGCCATTCATCGTCGACTATTCCTATTCTCTTTGCTTGGGAAGGCAAAGACGTCATTCTACACCAACAAGGATGCATTCACCACTTGGGGTGCATGCTCCAATGCCTTCTTGGTGAAGTACTTTCTGGTAGGAAAAACCGGCGCTCTTCGGAACATGATGTCCAGTTTTCAACAACTACAGGATTACACAGTCCCAGAAGCTTGTGAACCTATTTAGAAGTACATTGCAGCATGCCCACACCACGGCATGGAAGAATGTCTTATCATCCAGAACTTCTTCCGTGGCCTGAGCCAACGAGCGTAAGATCATATGGATGCAACAGCTGGAGGAGCATTCGTCTCTCTCGATGTTGCAGGAGCTAAAGCGCTCGTCAAAAAGATTGCCTCCAACTAGAGTTGGAAGGAAGACACAGCCAACCCGTGCAAAAAGAGTACACCAGATCGATGGTGTAGATATGCTGGCAGCCAAGATGGATCTTCTCACGAAAAAGCTAGAATCTCTACACTAGGAGGTCAACCAGATCATGGAGTCTAGGATCACATGTGAGATATGTGGCGATACTAGGCACTTGGGCAACAATTGCCTGTCGACTCAAGAGGATGTGAACTTCATTGGGAATGGTAACCCCAATAATTCAGGCTACCATCATTAGCAAGGTTGGAACTTCAAGCCCAAAAGCAAGGTAACAATTTTAATAACAGTTTTCAGCCTTCACTTAAAGACCTAGTGTATGTTTAGTATTTTAATGACTGTGAATAAATCTGCAAGCCCTTATCTCCTCCTTCTATACTCTCCAAGGGTAGTTCCTGGCCAAGTTAAGGATGGAAATATTAGGCACCGACTTTAGGAGGATAACGAGAATCTTCCCGCAAAAGTGCACTTGGACAGGGGTTAGGCCAGGTTCGGCCGACCTAGGGGGCCGACCACCTAGTTGTCCCACTGGCCACCACCTTCGCATGGTGCACTGCCAGGTGGGTCCTCTTCTAGATTATGTGTGTTTTCCGCCTTTGAACGTCGATTTGCCATGCCATGTGGTCCCTTCTTGTAAGTGTGATGCAGGATGTGTTAGGGTGCGCCTTAGGCTACCTAAGGCTGGGGGACCCCCTTTGTGTATAAAAGAGACTAAATTAGAAGTCTAAGGGCTTAGTTGCAGTGTCTAGGAATCTGTTTGTAAGTTCCAAGAACTCCTTTATAAATCCCTAGGACCTTCTTATAATATTTGACCGCACCAATGGAATAAATATAAACAACCACCTCCTCCTCCATATAAATGAAGCTCTATGGCTAGGAGGAGAGGACTTTTGGCCATTTGCTCTCTTGTTTGTTTGCCTTCCTCTCCCTCTCAGTCTATCTATCTCTCATCTGTTCGGGGTCCAACCCCAACGGATGCGATCTTTTGTGTGTTTCTGCTGCGTCTCTGCATCTTTTCCTCCGTTTCCAGACATAGCTTCCTGAAATCAATGACTCACCAAGACTTGTGGAATTCGTTAGTAATAACTCCTACCTCTACTATGTTGATGTATTTTCTTTATTTGTTCATGCAGGAGTTGAAGGTACAGATTTTGTACTTAAGAGCCATTAACAACACCCCCACACTTAGCGTTTGCTCATCCTCGAGTGAAGGAGAAAGCACTAAGGCGAAACATAACTTTCAAAGGTATGAAGCGAGCATAAGAGATATTCCAAAACTTATCTTGCACTTGTCAACTTTGAAGTGTTTATCATGCCATCTTGGGTAGTTGAGGAATGGAACGGTCTTAAATCTAGTCACCTCAACTCCTTATGTCAAGTAGCTTGGAATTTTTCAATAAGTTTTCAAAACAAACCTTGCTTAGCTCCTCATTTGATTATCTCAGATCGCTCAATGTGTATATATCCTCACCAAGTCATTTGACTTGTCTTTTCTTCATCCAACTTCTAATGGTGGCTATATGTGGAGCTTAAGGTAGGTATGAAGCATAAGGCGTACTTGCATCGCACATATTGCAAAGTCAAAAAGGGATCCAAGGAGAAAAACAAGTCATACAATCAGATCAAGATGTGCACGTATATGGATATAGTGGACGGTAAATGGTGGATGGAAACTCCTTTGTATGATCTCTCCCCCTTTGTAAATTCTTTTGAGAACATGGCTATCTTTCTTTCTTTTTCTTTTTATTTTTCTTTCTTGGACCTTCATGTGTCCAATTCTTTTTTTTTGAATGCTTGGACCTTCATGTGTCCATATATCTTTTTGATAGCCCATGTCTCCTTTGTAACAATAGATGGAGAGAGAGACCAACACATATCTTTTATTTTGTGGGTTGTAATGGATGATACAATGCTAACTTTTCATAGAAACATAGCAAGGGGGTATATGGTGTGCACATGAATCTTGATCATGAAAGCATGAAAATAATTCTTCCAAGGGTCACAATAGTTTGACAAAGCTCAATGCAAGGACAAGAAACATATGCATAAGGTTTTCAAGGTAACTCATCATATGGCTTTGGTAGGACTTTGGCATATCAAGGAGGAGCTTGCAAAGGCTTTTTAAGTTTTTTCAAATAAAATCTCCCAAGAACTTAAGCATTAAGAGCAAAGATCAGATCATCAAACCATATCACACACATCAACTATTTAGATTAGCATGTTGTCCTAAATATATTTGTTCATAAGCATCAAGATGATAAGCATGGTATAGAACATATGCAAGCCAACCATAAAAGTATGTAGAGCAGGTGTCGGACCCGGGCCCATGGGACTGCGCACATGGTCTACATCTTACAGGATAAGGGGTGGGAATTGGCCACGCCCTACACCAGTTGTAACTACTCGTCGTGCATTAGAACTACTCATACAGTAGTAAAACTAGTTCGAATAGAAGGGGACTACCCGAAAAGTATTCGGGTAGGACTCCTAAGCTCGTATCTGGCTAGGATTTCCATGTAACCCTGTGCCCCCAGACTACATAAGGGCGGGCAGGGACCCTCCTCCAAACAGAGGAGCATGAGGGACAACTCGTACCTTATGCAACAGATCACCCGATCACCACCTAAGGCAATACAAACCACACAGGATGTAGGGTATTATGTTCTCGGTGGCCCGAACCTGTCTAAACTTTGTGTTCCTTGATCCTTCAAGTTCCTGATCTCAGCAACACTCTACCTACAAACTCACCACCTCGGGGGTATCCCTCGGTGGGCGTGGTGGTAAAACATCGATAGCTAGCGTGCCAGGGAGGGGTGTTCATCGAGCATGCACCAGAGAACTCGATGGCATCTTTCAGCCTCACCAGCACCGTGCTCGATGAGGGCATAAGTTTCATCTTCGGCTCCTGGATCTATGTCGCCAACAGCTTGGGTGGCTTCAATAGCCACCTAGCCGACTCCAGGAAGCCGGGGGCCTCTATGCCAACTCGATGCTGCAACCTTGACAAGTTTGTCGACAACTTCGACGAGTTGCTACTCCCCGATCACATCAGGAAGATTGAGACGGCATCCATTTTCGACATCAATTGCGCAAGCATGCACGAAACATTTTTGCTCCCGTTTGTCTTCTATATCAGATTTGATCTGATCGATCGTATTTCTATTCTTTGGCAAGGATTATTCTAATCAATTTTTCTTCTAATTGTGCATGCAAAATGGATATGACACATGCAATTTCCATTGCTGTACGCACACATGCATGAAGAGGCCAAAGAAGTACATGCACGGATCGCCCTCTGATCAAGCGTCGCTTATGCCGTCCGATAAGGCCACCACAACCTATGTCGATCGATGCGCCGCCGATGATCTTGAGTACTCGAACTCCAACCGCAGCTCCCGTTGCAATATCGATATGCCACGACTACTTCAACTACTCATCTCGACTAGAATATCGATATGCCACTACTACTTCAACTATTCGTCTCGACTAGAAACTAGTCCGGGACAAGTCTTAAACTACTCAGCGACTAGCTCTGCACGGTCAACAACTAGTCGGAATCAGCTCCGACTAGTTGTCTTCGTCGACAAATCATCCACGAATCAAAGACCCTCTCAAAGAAGGAGGAGCCACCGCGCGTCGGGGGGCCACTGTTTCCGACAACTATTCGGATTCGGCTGCTCATATGGCACCTATAATAAGTAACCTCTAGGGTCTGGTAAGGGGATCAGATTGACTGGGCAGGTTTGAGCATCAGAAGGGTATGAAACCCTCCAAGTTCCTCAAATCAAGTCCACCACGATCCATTACCACACCCGGCGAACTCCCTTTTCAAGAAGGCAGACCCCTCCATCCTTCCGACGACAAAGATGAGGGCCAGGTGGTGCGGAGTGCCAAATGCTTCGCCCCCAATCGAGAAGGCGTAGAGCGGGTCCAGCTAGATGACTACCTCCTCGATTCCTTCGGCGAAGAAGAGGGGTGGATCGCCAAAAGCTCCTCACCGGATCGTGAGGTCTTTATGGTTTTCATTGAAGAAATCCCATTCACGGAGGCGGATGCATCTTATCACGTCCAAATCAACGACTACTTTGCCTTCATGAGGACACTCAGCAACCTGCCGATGGCTACTTCGACTAGAAAACTAGTCGGGAGCGGGACTCACTCCATTAATGACTAGTTGGAATTGATTCCGACTAGTCGGGTCTCATCAACAAACCATCGCGGCTCCATCAATGAGTGATATGGCTTCATCGGCAATTACCCACGAATCAAGATTGATAACTATCCACGTTCGTCTGGTTTCTACACTCGGGGGCTGGGTGCAACAAGATGGCTACCCACGTGAAGACTGAGATCCGATTCAAGGAGGTTTTATGGAGATCTTTAGGGAACTTATTTAACCATTGTCTTGAGTTTTATGTCAAAACAAGGGGTTTTTTTCCAAAGAATTCGTTCAACCACTTTGTTAGGGAATCAAGGAATTTACTCAAGACAGGGCTTTCATCCATTCATCCACATTTCAGCGCCGTCTTGGCCCCCCCCAAGGAATTCCTTCGGGCTAGTCGAGTCATCTTCGCACGACGACCACTTTCGTAACAACGCATGTGAAGGATTGTGTCGTCACTTCCTTTGGACCAACCGAGACATCTTCGCATGGCAACATACGACTTGTCTTGGCCCACCCAAGGAACAGATCAAAATCAAGTGAAGGATTGCGTCATCCCTTCCTCCGAGCCAACCGAGATATCTTTGCATGGCAACATACGACTTGTCTTGGCCCGGCCAAGGAACTGATCAACCCCACGTGAAGGACCTCATCGTCACTTCCTTCGGGCCAACCGTGATGTTTTCGCATGGCAACATGTGAATTCTCATGGCCCGCCCAAGAAATCGTCTTCAGTAGGCAAGTGGAGATCAATATTTCCAGTAACGCTCAGATTACTAGTTTCCAATTAGTATTCTATGTTACTGAAGGGGACTCGCTCCAATATTTCCAGTAACACTCAGATTACTAGTTTCCGACTAGTATTCTATGTTACTGAAGGGGCCTCGCTCCAATATTTCTAGTACTACTCGATTTATGGGTTCACGACTAGTACTACAGGCATTGTACTGCAAGGGCTTTGTTCCCACACTTCCAGTACTACTCCGCTTACTGGTTCACCACTAGCACTACGTGTAGTTTACTAAAGAGGCCTCATCCTAATATTTCCAGTACTACTCCGTTTATTGGTTCACGACTAGTACTACGTGCAGTTTACTAAAGGGACCTCATCCCAATAGTACTACTCCGTTTACTGGTTCACGACTAGTACTACGTGCAGCTTACTGAAGGGGTCTCGTCCCAATATTTTCAGTACTACTCTGTTTACTGGTTCACAACTAGTACTACGTGCAGTTTACTGCAAGGGCTTTGTACCCACACTTCCAGTACTACTCCGTTTACTGGTTTACGTCTGGTACTACGTGCAGTTTACTACAAGGGCATCGCTCCCATACTACCGGTACTACTCCGTTAACTGGTTCACGACTAGTACTACGTGCAGTTTACTGCAAGGGCTTTCTACCCACACTTTCAGTACTACTCTGTTTACTAGTTCACGACTGGTATTATGTGCAGTTTACTGCAAGGGCATCATTCCCATACTGCCAGTACTACTCCATTTATTGGTTCACGACTAGTACTATATGGAGTTTACTGAAGGGTACTCGCTCCCATACTTCCAGTACTACTCCGTTTACCAGTTCACGACTAGTACTACGTGCTGAAGGGGCTTCGCTCCCATGACGCTGCGTTTACTAGTTCCTGACTAGTTTTACGCATCGTCACCTACTTTGACTACTCATCTCACCTACAAAACTAGTCGGAATCGACTCCGACTAGTCGGCTCCATCGACAGTTCAAGATCCAGTGGCAACTTGGCCAATGCTTAGGCTCGAGGGCTGGCGCCACCGACTACTAAGTGTATCTTGTGCGACTCATCTAGCTCCCAGGCTAGGGAGCTGGAATACGACACGGCTCTCAGCAAACAAGGTTTGATTTGAGTGGTAATTTAGGGCGCTTGTTGGAAAAGTTATATGTTTAACCATTTTTTCAGGGAATTCATATCAAAAAAGCGGTTTTCAAATTTCTAAACCAATTTGCCCATCTTAACCATCAAATCTTTATCGTCATATATTGCATGCCACGATTCTTTGGATCCTTTATTCAAAACCTTGAGGATTTAGATTCAAGGCTCGCGGACTGCGGGGACACGTGTCATCAGCGATTTAGTTTTTAAATCTTTTGGAAGATAAGGACAGAAGACTCAATACTAAATTGACCCTCAGCCTAATTCTACGAGTCAACCTAAGGGTCGGGGGCTACTCCACATGGAGTGCGAGTTCAATCGCACCCCATATAAAAGAAGACTTGACAACTACTCGAGGCATGAGCACCTCACAGCCTCGATGCAGCCAAGGAAGTACTCGGAAGACACATTCCAGAAGGAAATTGGGAGAACTCAAAGTTGCCTTTAGAAGTACTCGGAAGCCTGCAATACTCGACTACGAAGAGCTCGGGGGCTTGTCAGACCCGGACCTACAGGACTGCGCACATAGCCTACATCTTACAGGATAAGGGGTGGGACATGGCCCATGCCCTACACCAGTTGTAACTACTCATAGCGCAGTAGAACTACTAATGCAGTAGTAAAACTAGTCGGAGACAGTAGAAAAATACTCGAAAAGTACTCGGGTAGGACTCCTAAGCTCGTATCTGGTTAGGATTTTTATGTAACCCTGTCCTCCTAGACTACCTCCTAGACTATATAAGGGCGAGTAGGGACCCTCCTCCAAATAGGAGCATGAGGGACTGTGGCAGAACCAACCTGAATTATACCGGCTCAAGTACGCGAGTCCACTCCAGAGGGCTCCAACGTACTTCAAACGGTATAATCCCTTAGCTTGTCGGGTAGCGTCCCGATAAACCACCGATACACAGGATCAAATAAGATTACCTCACACGAAGGTGAGTCCAGAGATACAGTCACCATCATATTTTACATCACAGGGAAATACATTACAAGAGTTTCCAACAGTAGTACGAAGTTTCAAACTTAGAGAAAACATTACAAACTGTTAAAGTTATGGTTTTTGGCAGCGGAAAACATACGCGATGATTTACAACACGTCGTCAAGACGGATGTCATGCTAAACCCGGGCACGACATCACTCGGCATCATCAGCATTGGCCGGGGACGGATCCCATTCCACGGACCAATCATCTGGAAGAGCACAGGGCCAAGACAAGGGAAGAGTAGGGTCTTCAAAGACTTTACCTGAAAAACAAGTAACTAGCAAGACTGAGTATACTAATACTCAGCAAGGCTTACCCGTCTCATGGTATACTTAGCCATGTAACTAGACTTATGGAAGTTTATAATGGTTCTGGGTTTAATTTCAGCTGAAAAGCAATAAAGAGTAGATCCTTAATTTCAACTTTTAGTTTTCAGGTTCTATGTGATTATCCATTCTAGATAAGCACTTATAACTAAGCAAGCATGGTATATCCTTTAGCCAAACATCATCTTTGATAACCGTAAAGTTACTCTTGTACTCTATGTGGTAAAGGGATCAAGCAGTCTCAATCTTCGGGAGAAGCGGATGATTTTGAATCAAATTTTCAACCTTGCAAGGATAAGCCTAACTCACACGCTTGGAACACTAAAGGGTCGTTCCGAAGCAACCGTTTGCCTTTCATTCCGACTCGTGGACAGGTCCACCACAAGCGACTGCAGGACCATACGCACTTCTAAAGTGCAGGACGTACGCCTATAGCGTGACTACATGTCCGTACTCCTGGTTGCCCTTGCAACACGTATTCCCACACGTCGAAATAAGTAACCGGAAGAAGCAAGACAAGTGGTGGGAGGTATGTCCACTCCTCGGGCCGATTGGTTACTAGGCTTACCGCTTACCATATTTCGCGGCATGTGGTTAGTACTTTCAAACACTTAACCCGCACTACCACACGCTGCGACCTTATCAAGTTTAACAACACAGACGGGGTATCATCTCAACCATGATACCTCACAAAACTCCCGTCCATCCTCCTTATAGTGATAACAGGAATGTAAACATTACAATTCCTATATCACGCGAGTGACAGGAAATCACCCGACTTCTACCGGTCCTATTAGCATAGCGGCTAGTCGAACTCAAGTTCTAGTGTTCAATACATTGGTTCCTGGAATTATGCAACTAGGGTTCCAAGCAATTCCTAAGAACGCAATGCAAAGATAGATATAAATAATATAGGTTGCAGTATAAATAAAGTAGGGTTTATGTCCGGGGCTTGCCTTTACTGGTGGGGCTGGAGTCAGGGATGTTAGTATTATTATCTTCCGAACTTTGGTTCGGGGCTTTCGATATTCCCTTGGTGACGTTCATTTGGTCTTTAGAAACATCCTCTGCAGACTCTTAGGAGATCTCGTAGGTACCGTTGCGGAAGTAGTCATATCTACATGCAATGCAAAATTACATTCAAAGTGTGCATATGAAACTATCTTACTTTACAATAAAGTTGCAATTCAACATTCATACTACTCACATAACAACCAGAAAGATCTGAACTAAACTTAGACAGAGCTTTAGGAGGACAACTAATTGGAATCGGCTACTGGTTGAAGATTATGACAGAGCCGATTAGAAACAACAGGGGTTTAGCTGATAGAATTGGTAAAGAAGGGAACCATCTACACAGTATTAGGAAATCTGCTGATTTCTATTCGGAAGAGAATCAGCATGAGTAGTTTCTGGATATGAGCAGAAGAGATTAGCCGATTTGAGTTCACCTGGGGTCAAATCAGCTAACATGGAGAGGAACGTTGAAGATACAGTGCTTCAAGTACAGAAAAAGGAAGGATCTTGCCGATTGGATTATCAGCATGTCTTTGGTCTATCTAATTGGTTGGTGTATTGGTCTTGGCCTTAACCGATGAGGATGCATCAAGTTTAGCCGATTGATGTGCTTTGGTTGTGCTTAACACAGGCATGTCTACTATGCTATCTTACTGATCTAGGGTTGTGTACTTTGGCCTGGGTAGCCGATTGATAAGTGCATCGGGTTCCTAAATGATCGATGAAAGCATCGATTACTTTAGCAGAGGGGTGATGCCTAAAGCCGATGTGTCTTAACTGAGATGTGCTGAAGTGTTATCCTAGGTAACCAGGTGTGGTTGTATCGACTTGATTACGTCAGCACAACAATTGAGTGACGTACAGCCGATTGGAGTGGGGTTAAGGGCATGTGATCGATAGATATATAGCCGACATCTCAGCCGATAAATCGGCTGACAGAAGTGTGTGGATAAGGATGGGAAAACTAAGGATTGACCGGCCATAACCGATATGGAAAACAACTAGAATCGGCTTGGATCGGCCGATAGCAAGAACCCTAAGATCATCTGTGCATCTCTGATACATCGACTATGTGCAGCCGATGTAGGACAGAACAAAAGAATTGTATCGGCAGTAGCCGATATTAGAAAGATAACAACCGTATCAGCTAACCAGCCGATGACAGAAGCATATCAAAAGAAATGCATCGGCTGACAGCTGTTACACAGAAACATCATAGATTCAAAGGAAACGGATGCTTAGCGGCTGAACTGATAGCCGTTGCTAAAGCATAGCTGCAGAGATGTATTGGGTAAGCAGCAGATACACACGGACTAACAAGGATCCCTATACGAAAAGGACCTTAAGGAAACGGCAATCAAAACAAGGACAAGGTCTTGAGGGCAGGGATACGAGTACTCGTGTGAAAAGATTGACTAGATATCACACAGTTCTACTTAAGACATACATCCTATAATTACTTTTCAGCTATAACACATGCATATAACACAAGGTACAAATAAAGCATTCATTCCCTAATATTTAACTTAGACCACAAATTAAAGACTTTCCACTCAAAATCACAACATAAACTTGTAGATTTTGACCTAAGGATTTAAACAAAACTAATTTTGTATTTTTATGAACTTCTTACGAAATTCTATGAAATGTAGAAGTTCACTGATTTGAAATAAAGAAAGCTCTAGAAATTTTACAGAGAACATCCTAGAACCTTCTAAAACGAAGCAATTAAGTCCCTGGTTGGGAAAAATAGAGAACAGGAAGATAACGATGATATTCCGGCAAAGAGGGTCGCCGGCATTAGGGAGATTTAGTGGGTCAGGGCAAACCTTGGGGTAGCCTTGGTTGTGGAGAAGAACGGGTGAAAAGTGAATTCCCGTGGCGAACAAGATCGGCGATGAGAAGTGCTCGACAGTGACGAGGTTCCGTGGGTGACGAAGAAGCTTGCCAGGGGATTGTAGTGGGTGAAGAATAGCTGGAGAGATATTCCTCACGGTGACCCATGACGACGATAGTCGGCTTTACCACGGCGACGATGTTTCAGCGAAGGGATCCGAAGAAGCTCGATAAGAGGGTTCACGAGCTTTCTTGAGGTGTTGTGGTCTTGCTTGAACGATCGGCGAGGAATAGGAGCTGCTGGATGTCGTGGACTCATGGGACAAGACGATGGAGCCGAATTGGTTTGCTATGCCAACTCCTCCGCGAACCTCAGGGTTTTCCTGCTCACAGACTAAGCCTCCACTGCTCACGCGCGTGTGCTGCAAAAACACGGTCGGCACACCCATGTAGCCTCCTGCAGGATCGCCGCACCCGGTCGCATCTCTTGTGCACTGTTCCTGTACTGCTCTCACACCACTGGCTCTCAACCTGTTCGCGTGTGGCCTGTTGCCTTGCACGCGCACTCGCCTGCGGAATCGAGCCGAGCCGGCCACTGGCAAAACACTTCTGCTCGCACTTGCGAACGCGCCGGTTCAATTCCGCTCAGACCTCCAGGTCCTGTAACTCCGTTGTCTCTCTTCCCGGCTCGCCGCGACATAACCGCCCCTCCGCCTCCGCGAGGGCCATAGTCTGCCTGCATCAGGTCACCTCCATGTTCTCCACAAGCAGCTCACAGTGCCGCCTGACCTCGTCCGCTGCTTTCTCCTCAACAGCCTCCGACGTCCTCCACGCACGGTCCCGCCACTCCCATGCGGATCCGCTTGCAGCCGCCGCGCTGTAGCTCCTCCCGCACCGCGCGTGACTTCCCTGCACACCGACCCGGTCGCGGCCTGAGCGCGTCCAGCGGAGACACCGCTATGCGCTGCACGCCGTTGCCCTGCACGTTGTCGCCCTGCACGTCATCGCTCTGCACGTCGTTGCCCTGCACAGCCCCTCCTGCTGCCGGACCCGCGTTCGCTCCGGCCTTGCCGCGCCACACCTGCGCGCTGCTCTGCATCACTGCCACTAGCTCGGGGAAAGGTGGCCCCGGTCGTCGCTGGCCCCGAGCCCTGCACACCGCCGACATTGCGCCCCGGGCTCGCCCAGCCTGCACGCCGCAACTCCCACGCTGCCGGCCCGCTCCAGCACCGCCCGCGAGCCGCTCCTGCGCCGCCAGAATCGCGCCGCTCCAGTGCCCGCTCTTGCGCCGCGCTTGCTCCAACGCCTGCTCCTGCGCTGCGCCTGCTCCAGCCCACACCTGCGCCTGCACACGCCGCCAGCACCGCCTGTGTGCTGTTGCCGCTCGCGCGCCTGTGCCGCGTGCCGTCCGCGTCTGCGCCGCCCGCTCGGCGCCCGCTCGCGCGCACCTCCGGCCTTGCGCACGCCGAGCCTGTTGCGCCCGAGCCGCGCCTGCGCCGCCCGCCGCGCGCCCCGCACCAGCGCCTGCCGCCAGCTCCCGCGGCCCGAGCCCGCTCGCGCCTGCGCCCGCGAGCCGCTTGCCCACGCAGCGCCTCCGCTCGCCCGCGCGCCTCCGCTTGCCCCAGCTCGCGTGCGCCGCGCGCTGCTCCTCCTGCGCGCGCCTACTGCGGCCGCCCGCGCTCACGCGCTCGCTCTGGCGCCTGCCGAGCCGCCTGTGCTGAGGAAGGGAAGCAGGGAGAGAGAATCAAACGGAGAGAGAGGAAAATAGAGGAGGAAGGGAAATAGGATTTCCCAAGGACTTATGCGCAAATTTAGAAAATTGCAGGGACATTTCTGTAAAGTAAAATTTCTCATTAATCTAAAACCCTAATGAAGAAATGCACAAAACGAAAGTTGGAGAGTTTTTCAAACTCTACAACATTGCTTTAGGGCCCAAATTCAAAAACTCAAAACTTATATCTTTTCACGTGAAATTTTGAACAAAAGTTGGATTTGAATTACTTTTGTCCTAAAGAGTGTAACTTTATAATATTTAGGACGTAAATGCAAGAATTTATGACACGTCATGATGACGGGATAGGCACGTCATAATGATTGGATAGACATGTCATAATGACTTGCACCTTTTACACTTTAGTCCTAAGTAATTTTGAAAATTACTTTTGTAATTCAAATACTTGCATAAAAGGTCTTGTACTTTCATAAAATTACATAAACACCCTTATTTTCACAACTTTACCCAAAATTTTTACACACTTCAACACATACATTTCAAATGAAACTTTTGGATAAATATATATATATTTTTTACAGGGAATAAAGTAAGAAAAATATGTTTGTAAAACCACCCTTCACTTATTTTGAAATTACCTCCTATCCAATTACATTTTGCAAAAACAACCCTAGTTTTTCCATAATTACAAAAGTACCCTTTTTACTTGCACTTTAAATTTTCAAAAGCTTCACATAAACACACACAAGCTTTACACTAACAAGCACATACTTCACACTAACAAATATTGCGCCTAGTTTACAAGTACATGAACTGTCACAGGGACAACTCGTGCCTCATGCAGGAGATCACCCGATCACCACCTAAGGTAATACAAACCACACAGGATGTAGGGTATTACGCTCTCGGTGGTCCAAACCTGTCTAAACTTTGTGTTCCTTGCACCTTCAAGTTCCTGATCTTGGTGACACCCTACCTACAAACTCACCACCTCGGGGGTATTGCCTTAGATATTGACATTGTGTCTGTTATTTGGAAGGGGTCCCTGCCCACCCTTATATAGTTTGGGAGGACATGGTTACATCGATGTCCTAGTCGGATACGAGCCCAGGAGTCCTACCCGAGTACTTTTCGGGTAGTTTCCTTATGTTCCGACTAGTTCTACTACTGTTCAAGTAGTTACAATGGATGTAGGGTGTAGGCCATGTCCCATCCCTTATCGTAGAATATGTACGCTATGTGCACATTCCCGTGGGCCCGGGTCTGAAAGCTCGAGGTCCGGATCGGACGAGAAGGTCGGGATGACCCGAATCGCTGCTTGAGCAGGTCGGGCGAGGGCCGCTAGGGCTCATCTGCATTTTCTTCCCTGGCTCTGTTTGACGCGAGGCAGCCTCGAGTCCTCCACGGACCGGCCTTCGAATCTCGATCGCTCGGGTTCCCAAGTCCGGACCCATAGGCATGCGCCTTTTCGGATCTCAGGGTATTCCAAAAACCAAATGATTAAATGCGAATATCGAATGTGGACGTGGCCTGTTGAAGCTTACCCGGGAAGTGGGAGCACCAGTATAGTTTTTTAGGGATGCACTCCGGAGGCGATCCCACCACGTCACAGTAGGCAATGGGGCGCTTGGTCCGCCATGATTTTTGAGATCGACGGGAGTAACTGCACCTGGTACTTTCATTGTTTTGATTTAATTCGAATTGGAAGGGGGAGAATTCGAACCTTTTCCTCTTCCTGCGGAGGTTGAGGGGTCGTGTGCTGTGTGGCGCCAGGGACTCATTATAAGGCTCCACCATCCCGGCCAGACGCTCTCACCAGCGAAAGTGAGCTTTTCCGTTCAGAAGAGAGGGAGCGGTTCTCATGTTTTCCTTGCCCTTTTTGCGAGATGGTGGGAGAGAAGCGCTCGGCGGACGAGGGCTCTAATGCCCCACCTCGGGGGCCGCTGTACCTCGGGAGATCATGCACCGTCAGGGGTAAGCGTTGTTCACCCTATCACTGTGCTCTTGGTCGTGATTGGAGATGTTTGGTTTCACGTTTGTGTAGGGCTATCTCGACGGGTCCTTGAGACTTCATCGCCGCGTGCGGAGCGGTTGGAGAAAGCTCCACAGCCGCGGCGTCAGCGTCACTGGTGTCATCCTCTTCCTCTGAGTCTGAGTCGCATCAGCGTAGGGAGATGCCAGACATTGTTCGCGAGGCGTCCGAGGCTAAGGGCCGGTACTCGGATGCGACACGAAAGATTGGCAAGCTGGAGTCTGACCTCACCGCCGTCCAGGCCATCCTTCATGCTTCGGAGGAGGAGGCGCCTTCGTCCTTGGCCGAGGCCGTAGATGCCCACGTGCGGGCAGCAGGTGTGTCCCGTATGCCGAGGCCTTCCATTTGTTTTTATTTCCAAAGTGGTTGTAGCGTATCTCCGTGTTTTAGGTTTGGAGGAGTAGGTGGCCGCTTCTCGTCTTGAGGCGGTTGATCTGTGCAGCCACTTGAATGACCTAGAAGGCCACCACGAGGCTCTTGCCTGCGCGGCTCTTAACGCAGTGCAGGTGGTGAGGCCGGAGGGGCAGCAGCTACCCGACTGTCTCCGGTTGCTGCCGTGCGAGGTCAAGGGCGTGGTGGCGTTAGGCATTCGCGGGGGGCCACCAGCGTGCTGGCCTCGGCGCAGGTTTGGTCCGGCTGGGATTTAGGCCGGCTGGAGCCCAGGTTCTCAGCAGAGACCAACCCCCAGGAGCGGAGGGCGCTTGTCATTGTGTTTGCTAGAGTTGCTGCTGCCATCGCAGTGGAGGTCGACATCGATGACATCCTCACGAGGGGTGCTGATCCGGGCCAAGACGGTGTCTAGGGGGGCCTTGCGGTTGATGTAGCAGCGGTCGTGTCAATCTTGGAGATAGTTTGTACATATATTTTGAACAATGTATGGGGGGACTTGAAGGTCCCCCGAGTGAACAATTCTAGATGTTTGGAATCGTCCTTGTTTTAATGATGTTTGGGAGGCTCGTGCCGCCTGCTTATTAGATGTCGTTATTGATCGGTGGTGTGGCCCAAAGAGACTTACTTGGGAAGTTAGAGCGTTGCCTCGCTTCTCGCGCCCATCCCACGATCGTGATGGGCCCCCACGCCGCATGCCATGGCCTGTCGGTTGGGCTTCCGCATGGCGCCCCTTTAAAAGGGGAAGGGCCGGAGGTCACCGTCCTCCTCATCTCGCCCTTGCCTCGTTCCAATCTGCCGGAGCCAGCCCCTTTCCGTTGTTCCGCTAGCGCCGCCGCCCCCCGACCCTTCTCCGCTCTCACGTGGAGAGAGAGAGAGAGAGAGAGAGATGAAGGTCGTTCTGCTTCCCTCTCCCATAGCCGTGATGTCGCTCTAGAGGCTGTCGACCATGGAGGAATCGCAGCTCGAGGACTTCACAACGAAGGGGCTGCTACCACCAAAGGTGGTGGCGCACTGGAGGGCTCCACCGGCGGAGCACGAGGAGCCGCATCGTGAGGACGACGAGATCGTAATCTTCCTCGCATTCCACGAGCACGGCCTCGGGTACCCGACGCATCCGTTCCTGCTCGGTCTGCTGAACGAGTGGGAGGTGGAGCTGCAACACCTCAACCCGAATGGGGTGCTGCACATCGTGGGATTCGTCACTCTCTGCGAGGGCTTTCTCAGGATAGATCCACATGTGAATCTATTCCGAGCCTTCTTCCACGCTCGAGGCCTGTTAGTGAAAGGAGGCCCGGAGCTCGCGCCGGTTGAGGGCTTCGGCTTGCAGAAGAAGCCTCGCAAGTTGGGGGACTACCCGGTGTACACCCCCGCGGATTCGAACCGGGGGAGGCACGAGGAATGGTTCTACATCAGGAACCCTGCGGAGGCGTCGTTCCCGGCATTCATGGGGGTGCCACATGAAGAAGGATAGCTGGACACGGGGCCCCTTACTCCGGAGAAGGCTCGCGTGGGGGTCCTTGAGAAGGCGCTGCGCGACCGCATCATGAAGAAGGGCCTCAACGGGGTGCGTCTTTTCGGCACCATACACTACCGCCGCATCATCCCGTTGGCCGTTAGGATGACCAAGATGTGGGAGCACACCGGTATCACGGATCCCGACGGGGTGTCGACGGCAGTGGTGCCTAATGATGAGGTGTGGTCGTGGCTCGATATGGTGCTGAAGGTGGGGAATCAGCGGACCGTCGGTGGTTCGCGAGCCTTTGACAACGTTCAACCGTCGGATCTGGTAAGTTTTTTCCCCTCTCCTTCTTCATGCTAGTCCTCGAGCGCCCGACCGGCTCCTGACCTTAGCTTTATCCAGGGACTTGGTCGTGCCCAATCCCGCCCTCATCTCCCGAAGGGGGTGGCAGGCATGGCCAAACAGGCCAGCTAGGTAGAGGCCTCCCAGGCTAGAAAAAAGGAGAAGGCCGAAAAGGCTACGAGGAGGCAGGAGAAAGAGATGGAGATTGCACGTCGGGTCCGAATGGGAGAGGATCATGATGCCGTTCAAGATGAACATGAGTCCGACGATGGTGAAGAATCTGAGGAGGCAAAGCCGGATGACTCTGTGTTTGTGGTTGGAACCCTTGACACCGCGGCGTCGGGGACCACGAAGGCCCCTGGGGCATCTTCCAGTGCCCCTGAGGCGAGAAAGTGTGCCGCCGATGGGGGCGCGACACAGGAGGAGGAGGCAAAGTGGGCCCGAGTGGGGCAATGCTCGAAAGTGGTTGCGCGGAGTGGTCGGAGGAGCGTGTTCACCCGGAGGCGCGCTCGAGCGCGGCTGGCCCAACGAGTGGTCAGGAGGAGGAGGCCGTGCCGGGCTCCCTGGCTGAAGGCGTCAGCCGCGGCGCTCCACCGACTGGTCGGGGAACAGCGCAGCCACTTCCCTCAGTGGCTAACGCCCCGCGGCTCAGTCTGCGGCTGCCGTCGGGTATCCGCGGTTTTGGACTTCCCTTGCTCAGTCGGGCGTCAGGGTTACTCGTGGGAAGGAGGTTTTGGTATCGATGATATGGATGTATATGATGGCAAGGTGGTTATCAGTAGAAGTCCCAAGTTGTTTGAGATACACCCTAAAATCTCACATGAGATGGTTGTGGCCATGGAAAAGGACTTTGGTAAGATTGTAATAGAAGTTCTTAACAAATTCCGTCGTCGCAAGACACATGTGCCATATCTGAAGCCATTTCGCATTCTGCTGAGTAACATCAGAAGGTATGCTACCTGGTGGTGAGACGGAGTCAAGGCGGAGTCTTTGCGGGAATGGATACAGCACTATCCATTTCTGAAGGTGTCGATGGCCCGTTCGAACTTGTTGGGCGGTATCCATACTGCTTGCAGAGCTTATGATGCAGGTGATGGTACCGTTCAAATCACTCGTGGAGACTGAGATTGCAAATGAGTGGACAGAACATATGAAGAGGACAGCAAACCCACTACTTTTGGCTATTTTCCGTTCCAAAGATCCTACACCAAAAACTTTTTATTACCGAACAGAGCTGGAATTTTTGTTTGAGTATATGAGGCACCTACCTCAACATGGCGCTGAGCGTTCATTTGTGCGTAGGTGATGGTCCCCGTAAACAACGCTTGCAGTCGCTGGACGAGTTAGAACTTGCCGGTGCCTATTATCTTGAGTCTGCTGTGGTTCAGGCTCTAACCATTCTGATAAATTCAAATGCCATGAAGGGAATGTAAGATTTTTATGCTCTCTGCTATTGCATTATACTTCTGTTTTCTGTTTAATTTTGTTGGCTGCTAATTTTATTCTATCTCTGTAGGTTGTTTTCGGTATGGGACTGCTATAAAAGGTGTAACAGTTCGTATCGAGAAACCTGATCGCAAATGAACTAAATCTCTCTTTTGCTGCTGGTTGTGCTGTGTATAGGATCATCTCATTATAATATATGTAGGGTCAATTTTTGATGAATTGTGAACTTTATCTCATATGACAGATTTGTAAGGCTGATGATCCATGCAACTGCATCATCTGGAGAGCTCGTTGGTTTGTCGCCACAGCTTTCCATCGAGGGAGCTGATGGCCGTGGCCTTGACCAGAATTTGATTTCTTAGCCTTCAACTGCTTCAGAATGTTGCCGTGTATGGTCGCATGATGGCTGTTGGTCTTAGCTGACTAATGACTAATGTAAATTGAGATGCTGCTTTTGTTTTTTGCTTGGTCGTTCTGTGTCTTTCCTGGCATCTGGAGATATATACATCAGGTAGTGTCACCTTGGGGCGTCACTGACTCATTGCGTGATAACTGCTCTTGCTACATGTTCCAAGTTCCGATCTGGTAGATCTGGTTGGGTCAGCAATCAACCCCTGAATTGGCTAGCTTAACCTAATTAATCAACAATCCATGAGAAAATGCTGGCTGATCACATAAATGCAACTACTTGGTAAAGAGTTCGTTTTACAAAAACAGAGATCCTATGCTTCAGAGTTCTTTAGTCGGCTCGTGTTCAAATGAAAGTGTCTGTGTAAACCTTCATGCAAGAAAAATTCAGCAGATACTTCCTGTGAATACGGACAACATGAGAAGCCCATTTCGCCTCTCGTCAAGCAAACCTCACAGGCTGCTGCTCCACTCCTCCATGGCATCTCTTCTTCCAATGAGCTTGCGGTCTCCATACCTGATTTCTAGAAAACCGTTGTCAATCTTGGTCGTCGCCACTTTCGTCATCATCGTCGTCATCATAAGCCACCAGAGAGCCCAGCGTGGCCTTGGTGGCATCCGATGGTGGCTTTTGGTCCGCGTCGTGACCATTCGAAGGCCACTGCTCCTCGGGTGCAGGCTTAGCTTCCTCATCAACTTTTGCTTTCTTGGCTTGCGGCTTCACAGAAATTATTACATTTTTCAGGAGTGCAGGCTGGCTCCTCTTCGTAGGTGGCTTAGGCCTGCTCTCCTAAAGAGGGATAGTCACATGCACAGCTCAGGCTCAGCAGGATAGATTTGTGAAACACATATCTTGATGCTCCATTTATAGCAACATGATGAGGAATGTAACTAAAAAACTTGCACAGAGAGGAGAGGAGCACAATGTGTTTCGTGTATATTTTGTTCATCTCATCTTAAAACTTTGACAAGATCGCAAGTAACACAATTCTACTTTTGCATTTGTATATTCCAACATACCTCTGGTCTAGAGACTGTAGGAGTCTCAAGTTCATGAACAATATTGGATCGGGCAGCCACAGCCTCCTGAAAAGAAAAACACTTATATAAGTCAGTAATGTGACCTGTGCTTGGTATATGAGAACAGATGTGAATTGTCACGTGGTAATGTGGTATACAAAAAATTACTGAAATTTACTACTACCTTGCATCCCAAATACATGTCCATTTAGGATTGTCCTAAGTCAAGCTTTTGGCTTTGACCATCAATTTCTAAAAGAGATCATATGGATTGACATTACTAGATTCATCACGGTACATATTTCATAATATATAACTCTTTCTACTTAGAATAATATGTTTCTTAGATATTGTTAGTCAAAGTGTCGTATTGGAGATTGTAATGGACTTATATATTTGAGATCAGAGGAAGTAGCTTAAGATAAAACTAAAAAGTAGCACTATGGAGCATCTAAAAGCTCCACAATGTGCTGTTCTATGCTACTACATTTAGATGTTACTCACATGGAAACTGCGGAGTTGTTCCGCTTCTTCATTGGCCACTTGCTGTTCATATTCCCTCCTTGACTGCACCGAAGTAACATGAAACAAGGAACTAAGATGTTGCAAATAAAGCTAATATACTTATGAACCAATATGTTTACATCTGAAATTTTTATGTATTCATATAGTAAATGCGTACTAACTATGAAGATCATAATCAGGCTAACCAAGAATTAGGTTTCAGATTGTTTTGTTACACTCAATAATTTTGATGCAGTAATAAACACCATGGGCAGATTATTTTCAGTACGATTCATGGATAACAAACACTGATCCTCATTACGAGGAAAATAAAAGCACGTAATTTTTTGTCCCCCCTTAGCATACTCACCTGGAATTCCTTTTCCGAACATGAATAATACAGCTCATGTTTCTCATAATGTTAACCAAAGTAGTAAATAATATGGAAATTGCAATTTTGCACTACTTAACCACTCCCCTCTCAAGAGCCCCTAGTTTCCCCAAATCCTCTTATCATTGATCCAGTGCGATTGGGAAACCTCTCCTTTTATGAACCGAGGACACCCCCATTTCCGTTACAAGAACGGAAATACAAGAGTTCTTACAAAAGAAGGAGAGGGGGGGGGGGAGTGGGGGGCAGGGGAGATCAGCCAGATGGGAGGAAGCGCCTTGGGAAACCTCTCCTAATACAGAATATCCATAAGGTTACTACTATCAAGTGGCAATTGTCCTATTAGGATGACACGAGACATAATCACAAAAGTTCTTCAGCAGCTCAAGTAGTCACTAGTCACTGCCTTTCACAAACTATAGCACTGTAGTCTAGTTTTAGTCCTATTAGAAACTATCACTATTATACTATGTTAAACTTTGTTCCTGCAAGTTTGGAAGGCTTCTGATTTGAAGGTTTTTAGTATTTACCCCTCATAAATGAAAGGGGAATGAAGAGTGACAGAGCAATACAAAGGTCAGGATAACAATAATCTATTAAATCCTTTAATATCTTATGAATGAACAAATGGTGTTCTCATTATTAAAGTATACACAGCAGCCGTCCACACCCCAATTTTGTGCTCCTAGCAGGTGGCAATAAGGGCTGGGGGGAAGTTCCCTTAAGCAGGTGTACACATAAAAATACATCAAGAAGCATCGAAAATACGATCCTACTGTTGTTAAATATTTCAGCTATACAATCCTACTGTTGTTAAATATTTCAGCTTAGTGATATGTAGACAACCATACGGATAGGTAGAAACATGCAGTTTTGTTTTGGAGCTTCAACTGAATTTCTAAGCAATCTATGTTACATTAAATGCTTACCGATGCCAATTTTTCAAGAAACTCTGTCTCATCCTCATCCAAAGCTTTTGGAGGTCCTGGGTAGAATAGATAGCGAGAATATCAAAACAAGAGACAAATTTCAATCAACCCGGAATTTTAGTGTTCCTGTTCCCTACACTTCACTCGTTTCACCCAGGCAGGAACAGAATAGCAATGGACATGTAGATAGCAGGTTAGAAAAATTAAGCACAGCTGCAAACTTTCTTTTAATTAATCCCCACTAGAACAAGGACAGAATCCTCTGTTACTAAAGTCAAGGCAAACAGTTGAGCTGCAGATGTTTAGTCATACTAGGCAAAATAGCCGTTGTGGTCCCTCAACTCCCTCAACTTTCAAATCGGCCAATATAGTCCCTCAACTTTTATCTTTGGGTCAAACTCATCCTTGTGCTGATACTATACTCCATAATAACATGAGATTTATGCAGAAAGTCCTCTTTGCCCTTGGCTCCTTTCCCTTCTAAATTCCGCAACAGTTTATTATTACTAAAAAAAGTATTTATCAAATGCAAGCAAATCAGTGTAGTGGCATCTATGCATTTAGGAGCCAAACATCACAAGTGTTTACTTTGGAACATAGAATTTTATTTAACGATGCATCGCATTGTATCGCGGAAGCATTTAGAGTAAAATTAAAGATATAACTACAAACCACCATATAAAATGTTGCGGAATGCTGAGCGAACAGTGACACAAAATAGTGGAAATTGAGGAGGGGGAGAAGAAGTCAAGGGTAAAAAGGACCTTTTGCATTTATCTCATGATATTATGGAGTATAATATCAGCACAAGGATGAGTTTGACCCCAAAACGAAAGTTGAGGGACTATATTGGCCAATTTGAAAGTTGAGGGACGAACTTGACCCTCAGAATAAAGTTGAGGGACCAAAATGGCTATTTTGCCATCATACTACTACTACTCACATGCTTCAGTGACCAATAAGCATTTTGGCTCCTACAGGTCATGCTTTAGCTGGGACATAGCATGGCAGAATCACACGTAATTGTCCAATTTCTTGGTGACTACATTCTCATGAAGACTATAACTAACAAACTCCACCTAAATCCAAATGACAGAAACTGTGTCCACATTGTGCAAACAGCCAAACACAGACCATAAGATGGTATCAGGGCATATGAGTGGCAGACATACTGTGTTTGAAGCGCTCGTTGAACTCCGCATCCTTCTTCTCCTTGTTCTCCTGAAGAATCTGCACAGGGGAGGGAGACACGAGAAGCCGCATTAGCTGCAAAACAACGGGTGGGCCTAAAGGGTTAAGAGGGGGCGACCTCACCTGGAAGAGGGGTTTGTCCCGCTGCGCGGTGCCGTCCTCCACCCGCTCCCCTCGCGTCCGCTTCACCTCATCGAGCTGCGATTTTCCACAGCCACCAAATCTCAGCGATTTGCCCACAAATTTCAGCGAGATTTCTTCCTAGGTTTTGTGAATTGCTATTCTACTTGCTAGGGCGGCAGGCGAGCGGGGAGCAAGAGGGGCGAGGAGGCCGAGGGGAGTGGCCAGGGCCTTGCCTGGTCCTCGGAGATGAAGTTGACGAGGCGGATGGTCGCCGGCGGCGCCGCTGCCTTTGAGCTCGGTGTCGTCTCCTGCCCGGCCATTGCTCCGCCGCTGATTTTTTTTCCTCTCACCGCCGCGTTCTAACTGCGCTCTGTTATCCCGAGCCCGGCCCGAAACGGAACCAAACGGCGCGCTCTGTAGGCTGTTGGATGGACAGGATGGTGACTATTGGCAAATGGCAAAGTCTCGAACTCGTGTCAATTACGCGAAGATAGCTACCACCCTTTCCCTTTCTTTTGTTCCGCGAGTAATCACCATTTGTTTCTCTTATCAAAACAAAATCATCCTTTTGTTTCTAACGCAAGCTATCACACTTTTTTATGGTGATTGGTACTAGTTTTCCGTAAGAAATTGCAAAAGCTGGCTATTGCACCTCAGTGAAGGCGAATAACTAGTTTCTTATTGGACTAGCCAAGGTTATTAAAGCGTCACCAATTTAGGGTGCCGGTGAAGAACAATTAAAGAATAAAAAAATAGACAGAAAATAAGATGTAAAAAGTTAAGAATTGTTATGAAATAGTTTCTTAGACTTTAGGTCTTCGCTATTTGACTTTTTCAATATTTCTCACTTTAATATCTATATTTTTCAAAAGTTTGTGTCCTTAAGAATTTTCGAAGTCTTTGTCAATGTTAGTCATCATCATCTTTTGATAATCATAACTCTTACATTGGGACTATAAATTAGTGAACCATATGTTTCAATCATCTCGCGAAACTTTGTCATGGTTAACTCAAATATGTGATTGGATCTCATCTTGTTGTTAGTTTAAGTGTTTCTTTATGACTCCGATAAAATTAGCCAAAATATCTATATGAGATCTTGTTGCTGTTTCACAACTTATAAAACTACTAAATTTGGTTGTCAAAGAATATATTCGGTGGATATGTAGCTTATGATCTACAATAGAGCTATTCAAAGAGATAAAGACATTTCAAATTTGGGTGCTTGCTATTCTCACCAAAGTTTATAACTTATCAGTAGATAAAAATGCAAAGATAACAATGATGTATTAGAGACTTCATATAATTTTGAGATGATTACTCAGTCTTATTGCAACTCAAACTCTACTTGATTTTATAGACTAATGAAATTAAGAAAAAAATAAATACATAATCATCTTGTTTAGTTAGATTTAGTTTAACAGATAAATATTTCAAAGCAGCTACTTCTTTGGCTCGCTCTTCAATGTTTTCTAAAATAACTATCTAATTTATAATATAAATACAAATACAAATTTCTTTTCTTATTAAATTGAAAAAGATTGTAATTTTCTAATTTGAGACTTGAGAGGATGGCTTATTGAGTACTCAGTGTGTGGCATGTGCATTTTTTTTCTGAATATTTTTGGATTTGTTTTAAAGTTCACAATGCTTCAGACTTGTGCTGCCTAGCATAGCTGAATAGCTGAATGTTTCACAATTTTTTTTTTGCGAGGAGAATGTTTCACAATATATTGGTGTTAAAAGTAAAACCGAAATGATCATATTGCCTGCGGTGGGCTTACAACTGGGCTGGCAAGCCCTCTATGCTAGGATCATCCTGCATTGCACGCAGAAGGCAAAGTCGAGGATCCTGCATTGCACGCAGAAGGCAAAGTCGAGGATCCTGCATGGTACACAGCAAGTAAAAGGCGACCGTTGACTTGAGTTGACCCATCTTCTCCACCCGCAAACGGTAGTGGGATCCCCGGTCACGCTCGCAGGCAGGCAGCAAGCGCTGTGCTCGCTCGTAAACCAGGGAGGGAACCCGCGAGCCCCCGGCCAATAGCGAGCCGAGATCCAGCCGCAGTGACGTCGATTCGACGCCCGAGCCGGGGCGAATCCGATCTCGCCGCAGCCCGTCTCCCATCTCCAGCAATAACCCTCTCGTCTTCCTCGTCGCATTCCTCGTCCGGATCCCCAATCCTCCGAGCCCAGCCGCCCCCCGCGATCCCCTCCCTTCCCTCTCCAGATCCACGCGCCGCCGCCGCCGCCCCCCGGTCCCCCGGCAGCGCGGCCACGGCGTTCGGCATGGAGGAGACGCCGCCGGGGCAGCGGCCGCAGCCGCAGCCGGCGCACGCGTCTCCTCCCTTCCCCGCGGCGCCCTTCACCCCGCCGCCGCGCGTCTTCTCGCCCACCCTCGCCGCGCGGGGCACCCCCAGCCCCGGCTCCGGGCCCGGCCACGCGCCGGCGCACCTCAGCACGCCCCCCGGCCCGCCCGTCTTCTCCTCGCCGCTGCGCCCCGCGGCCGTGCCCTTCCGCGCCACCCCGGCCTCGCCCCACCCCGTGCCCTTCGCCGCCGCGGGGGGCGGCTACTCCTCGTCCTCCTCCGCCACCGCCACCGCCTCCCTACCCACCTCGTCGGCGCCGCACTTCCTCAACGGCGCCGCCACGCCGCACGGGGACCTCGACCCCGCGCCGTCGGCGCTCCAGGGCGACGGCCTCGACAACCCCTACGTCCAGTTCTCCGCGAACAAGGTACCGCTCAGCTCTCTGCCCCTCGCTCCAGTGATGATTGCCCTTCTCCTATAGCTCATCTCTAATGTGCACACATAAGCACGGTACCATTTGGATCGAGAACTGAACATAAAGCTGGAACAGATCCTCGTTCATGGATAAAATTATACAATCCAACCCCTGCTTTATACGCACACTCGCAAGGTCTTGTAATCTGTTCTGATTGTGGAGCACCTTTGTAATTATAGGTGCTGAAGCAGAAGAAGCTGCTCAATGCCCCTAGCTTGGGGTTTGGAGCTCTGGTTTCTCTGGGGAAGGAAGTGGCGCCTGGGCCAGAGGTAGTGGAACGTGACCCCCGGCGATGCCTGAACTGCGGGGCCTATGTCAATTTATACTGTGACGTCTTGATCGCCTCTGGGCAATGGCAGTGCGTCATTTGCAAGAAGCTCAATGGCAGTGAAGGGGAATTCGTTGTCTCCAGCAAGCAGGACCTGCTCCATTGGCCAGAGCTAGTATCAACGACTGTGGATTATGTTCAGGTGGGGAACAGGCGGCCAGGCTTTGTCCCTGTGTCTGACTCAAGGGTGTCCGGTCCCATTTTCATCCTCATAGATGAGTGCCTCGACGAGGCGCACCTGCAGCATCTTCAGGGCTCCTTGCATGCTTTTGTGGATTCACTCCCTCCTACAGCAAAGATAGGAATAATCACCTATGGCCGAACTGTCTCGGTGTATGATTTTTCGGAGGGGTCAGCGGTGTCAGCGGATGTCCTACCTGGAAATAAGTCGCCTACACATGAGTCTTTGAAGGGGCTAATCTATGGCACAGGTGTTTACCTGTCTCCTATACATGCTTCGCTGCCTGTTGCGCACACAATATTCTCATCCCTGAGACCATATCAACTGAATGTGCCAGAAGTGTCAAGGGACCGGTGCCTTGGGGCAGCCGTAGAGGTCGCCCTTGGTATTATTCAAGGTCCATCAGTGGAGTTGTCTCGTGGAATTATCAAGAGATCCGGAGGCAACTGCAGGATCTTGGTGTGTGCTGGTGGCCCTTGCACCTTTGGACCAGGATCTGTGCCTCATTCAGTTAAACATCCGAACTATGCTTACCTGGAGAAGACAGCTATGAAGTCGATGGAGAGTCTTGGGCATGAAGCACAGAGACACAGTACTGTCATTGATATCTTTTGTGCTGGACAGTGTCCTGTAAGGGTTCCTGTTCTGCAACCATTAGCAAAGTGTTCTGGAGGTGTGCTTTTACTCCATGATGACTTTGGAGAGGCCTTTGGGGTCAACTTGCAAAGGGCATCAACTAGAGCAGCCGGTTCCCATGGCTTATTTGAGATCAGGTGTTCAGATAACATGCTTGTTACCCAAGTTATTGGCCCGGGTGAAGAGGCGTCTCCTGATTCTCACGAAACATTCAAGCATGATAGTTCGTTTTGTATCCAGATGCATAGTGTTGAGGAGACACAAAGTTTTTCTGTGTCTATGGAGACAAAGGGTGATATCAAGAGTGATTTTGTTTTCTTTCAGTTTGCAGTCCATTATTCCAATATGTATCAAGCAGAAATCACTCGGGTGATCACTATGAGACTGCAGACTGTTGATGGTTTGTCTGCGTATCTGGCAAGTGTGCAGGAGGATGTTGCGTCAGTTATCATCGGTAAAAGAACCGTCTTGCGTGCCAGAACTGCCTCTGATGCTATTGATATGAGGCTCTCGATTGATGAAAGGGTAAAGGACATAGCTTTCAAATTTGGTACTCAGGCCCCAAAATCAAAACTTTACCGCTTCCCAAAAGAACTAGCATCACTCCCAGAGTGCTTGTTTCATCTGAAAAGGGGGCCACTTTTAGGTAGCATAATCGGACATGAAGATGAAAGATCCGTACTTAGAAATCTATTCTTGAATGCTTCATTTGACCTTTCACTCCGTATGCTGGCACCTCGGTGCATAATGCATCGTGAAGGTGGTACATTTGAGGAGTTGCCAGCATATGATCTTGTCATGCAATCTAATGCTGCAGTGGTACTTGACCATGGAACCGATATTTTCATTTGGTTGGTATGTTACTCCTGATCCATCTCCTGTACTGTTATCTCAACCTTGTAACTTGAAGTTTACCTTACTTTTTTCACTGTTGCCTTCAACTCTTCTACATGGCTATCATTTATGAATCTTGATGATAGGTTTTGATCACCAAACACTAGTATTGAGCTGCAGATGGTACATTTTTGCCCTGCATGCACTGTATGTCTGAATCTGTTAGGATGCCTTTATTCTAGATTGTCATATTTGAACCATCTACACATTCTGGACAAACAAAGGGCCACGGTGCCACATAGCAGTGTGATTTCGTAATCGATTGTTCACTTTGTGCTCCTGTAAGATGAAAAGAGATGGAGGGAAACTTCTGCCAGGGTTATGGGTTATGTAACGAGTACTGACGAATTTGAACCACATAGTGAATGTAATGTGAAGATGAATGAACTGAAATTATTAAATTATCACTGATGGATACCCACAAAATAGGACACTAGTCCATGCTTATTTAAACTGGAAAACATATATGAGTATATCCTGAGATTAGGATGTATGGAGATCTATTTTTGAATCCGTTTAGGCGTTTCCTTTGTAACTTACTCATTCGCGGACCATCATTACTGTATCTTTTCAGGGTGCTGAGCTAGCAGCCCAAGAAGGACAAAGTGCAGCAGCTTTAGCAGCCTGCCGTACACTGGCAGAAGAGCTCAGCGAGCAACGCTTTCCAGCTCCCAGGATACTTTCATTCAAAGTCAGTTTGCCTGTTCTCGTTCTTCACTGTTACTTCTAGATGCTTTCTTCTTGTGATATCTGGGCAAATTCCTGCGAGCACACTTTATAGCACCCTATACCAGAATTCATCAAATATCGCCACTGTCTTAACTAGTCTGGGCCATATCTGTTGGTTTGCAACTTATTGATTATAAATTTTGATGCTACAATATCATTACATTTGCTCACTCCAATGTAAACCTTAGTTTGCTTTGTAGTGCTTAGTTTTTGCTATGATATGCTTTATAGTTAATATGGCATTTGACTGAAGATAACTGTGGCATGGGATGTTTTGGCGCATCAACATGGACATTTTTTTTTTCAAATCATTGTGTCTTTTAATACTTGCTTAATTAACTAAACTAGTGTGAAAGATCGCTTACAAAAAGCGTGACACGCTTTGGTGCATCAATGTGGACATTTTTTTACAAATCAGTCTTTTAATACTTGCTTAATTAACTAAACTAGCGTGAAAGATCGCTTACAAAAAGCGTGACATGCTTTTCTTTTATAATTGACTGTTCTTTCTTATATTTTCACAGCAAGGAAGCTCTCAAGCTAGATATTTTGTGTCGCGCCTGATCCCAGCTCACAAGGACCCTACTTATGAGCAGGTATGTGTTTCTGCTAACCTCACAATTTGGTTCACCCAAATTCATTGCTATGGTTATTTCGCTGATATTTATAACCATGTTTTATCTCTGTGGTCCTTAATAAAGTCAACTGAAATGAGCAGTCCTGCTGCCGC
The DNA here is from genome assembly GCF_002211085.1 of Panicum hallii. Taxonomy (NCBI): domain Eukaryota; kingdom Viridiplantae; phylum Streptophyta; class Magnoliopsida; order Poales; family Poaceae; genus Panicum; species Panicum hallii. The sequence goes on from NC_038046.1 coordinate 48,039,444, forward strand.
TCAGTTTGTTAACAGGAGAACTTTTGCTTGTTTCAGGAGTCAAGGTTTCCGCAATTACGGACGCTTACACCTGAGCAAAGGGCTAGGCTAAAGAGCAGCTTCATCCACTTCGACGACCATAGTTTCTGTGAGTGGATGCGCAGCCTCAAATTGGTCCCGCCAGAACCAAGCTAACACAAATAACTGGAGCAGTACACTTGGAAGCGGCTTCTGACAGAGTTGCTCAAATGATAGCTGAGATCTTTGTGAGCTAAATTGTGGTGTAGTGAGACATGCCCGAGCCGATCGCATGTTTGGTTTGGTGAAGCGCCATTTAGGGTGCGGAGGAAATTGTATGATTTTGCCTGATTCTTGCCCCCCCGACCCTGATGTGGTAGCGTAAGTTCATAAATGGTCCCTTGTCAGGCTGAGAAATTTACACAATAAGAGCGTCACAGATGTTACATGTATACAACCTTTTGGCGGATGGTGTCATTATTCTTTGAAATCCATTCATTCATCGGGGGAAGCCGCAGCTCTTGACTTTCTGGGTGGATCAAAGACTGCAGTATAACTTTGCAATTAGTGTTTACTCTATTTATTCAATGTGTCTGATGTGGTCGGCTTTGTGGAAAGAGGGTAGTGCCAAGGAAATCATGGATTATCAATTTATCACAAATCTGGGGCCATATTGGATTCTGCTTTTCCAGTTTGAATCTTGCCTATTCTCGCATGTGTTTCGTCCAGGTTTTCTGCGTATCACGTAATTTCAAAATTCTAAGTCTGAATTCAAATGGTCCCGAGCAATTTACGTTTTTTTTAGAGGAAGGTAGAAAGTCTTTATTCATGATTCATCACAATGTTTACATTAAGAAAAACAGGAGGGGAGCCCAACCATACATGACGACCATCTCCTAAAGAACATGCTAACTTTGCTAACATATGGGCTTCCCTATTTGACTCTCTACCTTCATGCACGAACTGTGCACAATCAAACAGTTTTGTTCTCTCTTCATAATTTGAATCATCATGTAAGAGCATCTGGACTTGTCTCTATTATTCTTGATAACACTTAAGCAATTCGAAACGACTTTCAACTTTCGAATCCCACAGTCCTCAGCAAGCGCAAGAGCCTCAACACATGCCATTGCTTCAAGAGTTTCAGCATCAGCCAATGAGCATACGGTCGCACTTGCTGCTACAAATATGCCTTGATCATTACGGCACACGGCTCCTTTAGTACCTGTCAATCCTTTCCTGGAAACAGCAGCATCAACATTCAGTTTGTGCAAACCTGGTTCAGGGGGAATCCATATATGAGTCCTCTTTCTGATGTTTCTTTTACCAGAGTTCCGTCCCTGAAACTCATTTGAAATTTGCAATTCATTGATTAGCCGGTTAACTGCTCCCATAGTTGCTAACGGGCTCTGAAATTTTCCTTCATGTATAGCTTCCCTTCTTGCTTGCCATATTGCCCAACAGGTAATTAGGATTCTAGTACCATCTTCTTCCGGTATATTGGTACACATATGCTTGTGGTTTTCCCATCTCCTATACGCTTTATTAGATCCTGATTAAGAACTTCCACCCCATCATGAATTGCTCTCCATCTCTTAGAAGGGTTGTTTCCAATTGTTGCATTAAGAACATCGTTTGTTGGATAAGTATCTCGATTTAAGTTCACGGGCAATTTACGTGATTTGGCTTGGGCCTGGGAGGAGCAAAGCGTCTTCGTAAATCCAAGCCGGTCTAGCCCAGTCCACATGGGCTCAACTGACGATGGGCTCTGCCCACGGCCCACCCACTTCCTTATCCATCGTCCGCTTCACCTCCGTCCACACTCCACAGCCACGCCACAGCCGTTGCCCACCACCCAGAGCACGCGGCGGCTTGTCGCCGTGCGCGCCACTGCCGCCACACGAAGCGCCGGAGAGAAGCCATCCAGCGTGCGCCATGGCCATGGCGCCTAACGCCTCGGCGGCCGCCACCCCCTCACTGCGCTTTGCCCACCCTTCGTCGGCCACCGGCCTCGCCTCGCCTCTCGCTGGGGGCAGCGGCGGATTCCGGGTTCAGTTCCACCCCAGCCGGCGGGGCCGGGGTGTGCAGGGGCGGCGGGATGGTGGCTCCCACGTGGCGCGCGTGGGAGGTCTGCTGGGCGGCGTATTCGGCGGGGGCGGCCGCGACGGGGGGGAGGCGACGCGGAAGAAGTACGCCGACACCGTGGCGCGCATCAACGCCATGGAGCCCGAGGTCTCCGCGCTTTCCGACGCCGACCTGCGCGCGCGCACCGCGGCGCTCCAGGAGCGGGCGCGCGCCGGAGAGTCCCTTGACTCCCTCCTCCCCGTACGTACCCTACGTTACGGACTCTCGCATCAATGCTTTAGTAGTGTCAAAATCGACATCAAATTGACCACATTACCATATTTGTAGCCTGCGATCATGTGTACAGTGTTTTAAACTGCGATATTGCGGTATGCACTATGCAATCTTGAATATAATGTTTTAAAGAGGAACTGGAAAAATCATACATTTCTGTTGACTAACAGTAACAAAATTAGTTCGACTTTCTGAGTCACTGAAGTATATTAGCATTGAAAACTTTGCCTTCAATTTATTCTCGAATCCGTTCGTGGGGTAACACTTAACAGGAACATGACTGACTGTACATAAACCAAACAACTAGAACAAGAAAAAACAGCACTTGGACACACAGCGACAGCTATTGAATATAGCTTATAGCAACAGCACCTAATAAAAGTAAAGTTGATATCGAATGGTAATTCGTGTAACTATAAGAGCAACATATGGAAACAAGAAGTTCAAATTGATCCATTTTGCTCGAGACAATGGAGAAGCTTGATGTATTTGAAAATTTATCTGTGAAGAAAAATGTCACTGACCAATTAGATGAACCGTGAAATTCTTCATTGGTGATTATGTATTTAAGCTGCAATAGTCAGAGAGATAAGTAAATAGAGTAGCACACTGTCCCTTTTCATTAGCCACTATAAGGCCCCGTTTGGTTCCGGAGGGCTAAAGTTTAGCCCTGTCACATCAAAGAGAATCTTACTATTTAGGAGTATTAAATAAAATCTGTTTACTAAACTTTTTCATAGATGGGTGCTAATTCGCGAGACGAATTTAATGAGCCTAATTAATCTATGATTTGCTACATTTATGCTACAGTAACCATCCGTTAATCATGGATTAATATACCTCATTAGATTCGTCTCGCGAATTAGTCTAGGGGTTTTACAATTAGTTTTGTAAGTAGACTGTATTTAATGCTCCTAAATAACAAAATTCTCTTTGATGTGATAGGGCTAAAGTTTAGCCCTCCGGAACCAAACACCCCCTAAGATGATCTAAGACATGTTAAGCATGGCAACTCCTGTAGAATGATATCTCAAGATGCAGTTTTCTTTATTGTTTCGGCAGGAAGCATTTGCTGTTGTAAGGGAGGCTTCCAAGAGAGTTCTAGGCCTTCGTCCTTTTGATGTTCAGTTGATTGGTGGCATGGTTCTTCACAAGGGGGAGATTGCAGAAATGAAGACTGGAGAGGGGAAGACGCTTGTGGCCATTCTGCCAGCATACTTAAATGCTTTGAGCGGGAAGGGAGTGCATGTTGTCACTGTAAATGATTATCTTGCAAGGCGTGATTGTGAGTGGGTTGGTCAAGTTCCCCGATTTCTAGGACTGCAGGTTGGCTTAATTCAACGTATGTCATCACATCACATTGTTCATTACGGCTGTTTGTGCCATCTCCAATTGCGCATATAGTTCAGTAACTTCTTATTTCCACCTTAATATTAAAAACATAAATTAAGGATGCCTCTTTACCATTATGAGCTCTAACAGGCGAAAGGTTGATGGAAGTACCAGCATTTTAAAAAAAATGAAATTAAATAAGCGTAAGAGGATGGCTTGTCTGAACCATGAAAAACCTCACAACTCCTACTGTGAATATTCAACTTGGTTATTATCATTCTGAGTTATAGCATGTACTTTCATGCACTATCATGTACCAGCTTTATATGTCCTAGCCGAACTAGCATTTCGATTACTTTTTTTTTAATTTTCTTATTGCAGGCGTCATATATTGGTTCTGTTTCTTTGTTTGCTAGTGATGCTTTGTTGAACAGAGTCTCACTCTTTACTTTGACAGAGAACATGACACCTGAGCAGAGGAGGGAAAATTACTCATGTGATATTACTTACGTCACAAACAGTGAGCTTGGCTTTGATTATCTAAGAGATAACCTTGCAATGGTATGTGTTTTCTTTGCTATTTATTAGTCAAGATCATATGTGCATGTTTGCACCTTAAGGGGTGGAAGTGTCATTTTCGTTTATCCATGAAGGAACATGGATCACCAGATCTATCTGTAATTAACTGAGCTTTTCATTATGGCAGACCGTAGATGAGCTTGTCTTGAGGAACTTCAATTACTGTGTGATAGATGAAGTTGATTCAATCCTTATTGATGAAGCAAGAACCCCTCTTATAATATCAGGCCTAGCTGAAAAGCCAAGTGATCGGTATTACAAAGCAGCAAAGATAGCTGAAGCTTTTGAGCGAGACATTCATTACACTGTGAGCAATAAACTAATTCTTAACCCTGTTAAATCACTTCTGGATGGATATTCAATCATCTTTCGGTTGATTATGTAACATCATATGGCTTCACACTTTTGATTTTTTTTAAGTCCCATGTGTTTTAGCCTCCTGATTTCTCAAACTTTTATTTGCCTTTTCTATTTGAGGTTAGAAATGTGCATGCTTGAATTTTCTATTGCCATTTTTCTAGACGCATAAAACATGTATTGATTGCATATGTCTATTACCTTGCCATTTGCGTTTATTCGTATTTACTAGAATATGATTTTCCCTCTTTTTAATGATTATTTTTTCAGGTTGATGAAAAGCAGAGAAATGTTTTACTTACAGAGCAAGGCTATGCTGACGCTGAAGAAATACTGGACATAAATGATCTATACGATCCTCGTGAACAGTGGGCTTCATACGTGCTTAATGCAATCAAAGCTAAGGAGCTTTTCCTTAAAGATGTCAATTACATAGTTCGTAGCAAGGAAGTGCTCATTGTGGATGAGTTCACTGGCAGAGTTATGGCGGTGAGTGTCCATATAATACTTAAATTTCTAAACAAATGAGTGCATGGTGTTCTATTCTAGTATATTCATCAGACTGTGCTCAGTCTATTCATGTTCAGGTCTCGAGCAATTCTTTGATATCTATAGATAAGATTTTTTTCGTTGCTTGCTATATTCTTTGGTGGATAACCTTGACTGGTATATCAGGGTCCAACTAAAAGAACTTTCCTTTGAGCTAGCATTACAACATGTGAGCTCACACCTAGTGAAGTACACACGTACCAAGCAAACTTAAGAAGTGGGGTAGGGTGTGGGAATTGTGTAGGCAAGTGTGAATTTTGCATAAATGCCATCACATTGTATGCTCTGGGTGCAGGGGTTCTCTGTCTACATTGTTTGTAGCATGTGAAGATAGAGGTTTCAAGATTAATCTCACTAGTCTGCTCTCCTCCGTGTTCGAGAAAAATAGCTCATTAGTCTAGCTTTCACATTTGAGGTTTTGATATTTTTGGCAGGGCAGGCGATGGAGTGACGGTCTCCATCAAGCAATTGAAGCAAAAGAAGGTGTAACTATACAAAATGAAACAATAACTCTGGCATCAATAAGTTACCAAAACTTCTTTCTTCAGGCAAGTGACAATTCATTTGATTGAAACCTCCAATTTTAAAATACTGGAAAATAAACTCATCCACCAACAGATTTGTTTATAATGCCATTTTAACTCTAATGGCCACTAACCATTGCTGAGCCTTTATTTTACAGAGGTCTCAGTGTGCTAGATGAACAACTTCCACCTTTTCTTTTATTTGTTCTATGTTCAATCTGTTACTTTCTCAACAAACTAATATACTTTTGTGACAGTTTCCCAAACTCTGTGGCATGACTGGAACTGCAGCTACAGAGAGCCAGGAATTCGAGAGCATCTATAAACTAAAAGTTACTGTCATTCCAACAAACAAGCCAATGATACGGAAGGTATTTGCACTTTATTATTGTGATGATCATTTAAATCATTGTAATAGTTAAGGATCTGTCTTTTGTTCATTTCCTTTTAACCTCATTTTCTATGAAAGGTTGATTTTACTTCTTTCATTGCAGGATGACTCAGATGTTGTTTTTAGAGCAACAAATGGAAAATGGCGTGCTGTTCTTGTGGAGATATCGAGAATGAATAAAGTTGGGCGTCCTGTGCTTGTTGGTACCACTAGTGTTGAGCAAAGTGAATCTTTATCAGAACAATTGCATGAAGCTGGGATTCCTCATGAGGTATTCCTGTTAGTTTCATTAACAACAATAAATCCTTTTGGTTTCCATTCAGGAATGCTGTTCTTGGTGCTCAGTGCTCACAGAGAATTTTTTTTTTCATAACTGACCTAAGTCCTAGTATAGTGTGAAATGACAATATATCATCTTTTAACACATTGTTATGTACATGACTATATGGCAACAAAACAAAACTAACTCAGAAAAAATGTCTTTCTGAATTAATATAAAACAGGACTTCAATTTTTGTTTTCCTTGACTCCATATAGCTAATCATCTAGAATGCTATTCTATTATGCGCTTGTAGTAGTAATTTTTTATGGCAAATTTATCTGCTTGATGCTACAGCTTTGCAGCTAAGGAAGATTTATACCTTTTGGCCCTCAAATATTTGACTCAAGTTCTTGAATCACAGGAAGGCAATGAGTGAAAAGAAACTATTTGAAAGAAAACTAGCTGTAGCCTAGTAACATGCTTTAAATTTGTATCCTAAGGTTCTCATTTCTTAAGGTGTCCAAAGCCATCTAATATTTTCTTGTCTGTGCAATTTCTATTGAAGGTCCTGAATGCTAAGCCTGAGAATGTTGAGAGGGAGGCAGAGATCGTCGCCCAGAGTGGACGCCTTGGTGCTGTGACAATTGCCACCAACATGGCAGGACGTGGAACTGATATTATCCTTGGAGGCAATGCAGAATTCATGGCCAGGTTGAAGTTGCGTGAGATCCTTATGCCAAGGTATTGATATTCTTTGTCAGAATCCCTAATAGTATTCTGCAGTAATTCCAATACCTGGTTTTAGTGCATATTTGATTCATTAGCTGAGTTCTTTATATGCCTGTTATTTGCAGTGAATTAGGAGAAGTTATATTTTAGTAGATTGACATATATTAGTTGTTCATTCGTTTATTGACAACACTTTATTCGAATGTATGGAACCAAATATAAGAAGATTTTAGCCTATAGAACACTAGGGAAGCTGTACTGTTCTATATACTTGCTTGACATTTCTCTTGTGATGACTTATGCTAAGCTTTACAACATACTGCCATGTAGTTACAGGACCCTGTAGTTGTTATCCGCAGTGGGACTGCGCTCATGAGCAACAAAACTTGGTTCTGTAGCTGTGGTACTGTATCAACTTCTAAAAGTTAACCTATGTTTATTTCTAAATAAGTTTGTCACTATATTTGCAAAGAGAGATTGAGTTGTGATTTACACCTATAATCATACAGATATGATTCTTTTTTTTGAGAGAGATGGAGGGCTGTATCTCTTTTAATCAAGCAATGAGGAAGAATTAATCTCATCTCATCTCATCTATAGTCTATTCTCTTACCCAGAGGCCAAAGCAGCCGCTGCAACCAGCCACCCTCCTGTTGGTTTTTGCTTCTATAGATCATTCTTGAAGTATTGACAACAGTCCTGATTTCTGTCATTTTAAAGTTCAAAATCATAGCTAGACAAACTTCATTACCTTGAATTAGAAGCTACCATGGAACTACCACGTCTTTGCAACAGACTTCTTTGGGAAGCCTATGCTCCTATAGACAGACATTATTATTTTTCAGTATATGTAACTGAATATAATCCTCACAGTTTTATCTAAGAGTTTAGGTTTTCTTACGCACTCTTTTGATTCCGAATATTGCAGAGTTGTCAATCCAATAGATGGTGTCATTGTATCAAAAAAGCAGATGCCACCAAGAAAGACATGGAAGGTAGATTGGGCTACATGTTCAGTAGTAACATGAGCCAGCATGTGATGTTCTCAATATTCTGGGACTCTTGCATCAGATAGTTGTATTATCAATTATTTGTTATAAATTGAACAAATGACTTACTGCACATATTCTCCTCAGACAAATGAAAGCTTGTTCCCATGTGAACTTTCAAAAGAAACATTATCATCTGTCAAAGATGCAGTTGAAGTGGCTGTCAAAGAATGGGGAGAGAAATCGTTAACTGAGCTGGAAGCAGAAGAACGGTTGTCCTACTCATGTGAGAAGGTAGGCCTATCTAAGCAATCGTAAAGGTCGAACCTTAGTTTGTGTTTATTGAAATATTCAATCCCAGATGATCCTCTTGAAGCATGATTTTAAAAAACATATTAGGGGAACACCATATGATTTTCTGCATTGTTGAAGTATAAGTGAATCGCCCATCTTTCCCTATCAGCCTAAGCTTTTTGGGCTGAATTGGTCTCAATACGGCATCAGAGCCAGAGGTCTCAAGTTCAAATCCTGGTGGGCGTGATTAAATAAAATAATTGTAGCCGACTCCTAATTTTCCACGTTTGAGGCCTGAGGGAGCCTGCACGTGAGGGGGAGTGTTAAAGTATAAGTGAATTGCCCACCTTTCCCTATCAGCTTAAGCTTTTGGGCTGAATTGGTTGGTGCATGCAATTCAATATGCATGCCATATCTTGTATATCTGCTGTGTGTTGGTGATATATAACAATATCAGATATCTGAAAATCTTGTCAAATTTATGATTATATCATGGTATAGTTTATTTATCATTCTTCCTTAAGTCACTTGTTTATACCACACAAATGTTAGATACTTCAGAATTTTAGCTGCGGTATGATTCAGATTTTAAAATATCAGCCTTCACACCACATTGGAATGTCAAAATTACATGTCCAGAAATGTGAATGATTGGAGGCAACTTAGAAAATAATTCATGATCCTGAAATAAAGACTGGAATAAACATATATGAATATTGCAATAGCTCCAGACTTGGTTTAAGAATCTCTTCAAGCTGCTGGATGTTCTTATATTGTACACCTAGCACTATTCGACCCTCTAAACTGGTATATAAATAGCAAAACTATTTTTAGACTAATATACATTTTAGTAGAGATATTGTGTTAAAGCTTTTTGTCTCTTCGGTGACTTAACTGTGTTTCTTTATATGTCAGGGACCAACACGTGATGACGTGATAGCAAATTTGAGAAATGCATTTATGAAGATAGCAGATGAATATAAAGTTTACACGGAGGAGGAAAAGAAGAAGGTTAGATTGCATATAAAAAATATTCAAAGCTCTATCTGTTGCTATTGAATATAGCATAGTGCTCATGCGATCATTATTTTTAAATTCAGGTCATTACAGCAGGTGGGCTTCATGTAGTAGGGACAGAGCGCCATGAATCACGCAGAATTGACAATCAGGTAATATAATATTGAAGCTTGCTGTTAATACGTAGGGGATAGCTAGTGTATTTGTTCTAAGCTAGATTTAACCAGTCAGCCTTACAATGATGTTATCTTTCATGGCAAAGCCCAATGGTACATGTTTTTTGTTTGTGCAAAGCTAATAACAAATTAAATATCTGTTTGTTACAATCATGGCTGAGCAAGTGAGCATGATTGAAGATTACTTGCTTTTTTCTCTATGGTTTAGCTCCGAGGTCGAAGTGGCAGGCAAGGGGATCCTGGAAGCTCTCGCTTCTTTCTTAGTCTTGAGGATAATATCTTCCGGATCTTTGGAGGTGACAGGATACAGGTTTGTGTTATTTTCTCTAGTTCTATACCTGGTTTGCATGAGAGATAATATCAGTGGCTGCACTGTGCAAAAGTACCTTAGTACAATATTGCATTCAGAAGTCCCTCCTTTAGTATTCCCATCTATATGGTGATATCGATTGCACTTTACTAAATGCTTCTGATGCAGTTGAATGCCTGTATTAAGTTGCATGTCATATTTTTGAACAGTTATGGATACTTTATACATAACCTTGGAATAGGATATACTCAAATCCATTAACTGCCAAAATTTTCGAAGGATACAATATGATAATCACATAATTTTAGTAGCAATCATGGGTCCAACACTCCAACCGTGTTTTGCTCCAGATCTTTCTACTAACTATAAACTGGCTGCTTTGTAGTGTAAATACTCCTACAAATTTTTTATTCACCTGTGTAAGCCTGCATGAGTGTGTCTTGTACCGCCAAAATTGCTGTTTCACTTGCTACTAATTGCATGCTGCTTCGAGATGTACTCTTGGCATGACTTATCATATTATTTCAACATTTCTTGAGAGACAAGAATAAATCTAAATAACATTAAATTTTTGTTTAGGGTCTTATGCAAGCCTTCAGAGTTGAGGATCTTCCTATTGAATCAAAAATGTTAACAAGGGCCCTAGATGAAGCTCAGAGGAAAGTTGAGAACTACTTTTTTGACATCAGGAAGCAATTATTTGAGTATGATGAGGTGTTGAATAGCCAGAGAGATCGTGTATATGCAGAAAGAAGACGTGCCCTTGCATCTAACAGTCTTGAGTCCCTTATTGTGGAATATGCTGAATTAACAATGGACGACATATTAGAGGTTAGTTACGATCACCATCTGATAGTTATCTTCAAATATTAAAGCTGAACTTAATATTTTTTTTATTACCTGAAGTCCCAATGCTAGAAAATTCTTCTCTCTTGTGGGCAGGCTAACATAGGCCCTGATACTCCAAAGGAAAATTGGGACCTCAGCAAGCTTATAGCCAAGCTACAGCAGTGAGTTTTTCAGATAGTACATATGCTCATAATGCATATGTATTTGGTCAATTAAATCTTTCGGCTCTATTGACTGGTGTACTGCCACCTACTTTATAATGTTATCCATTTCTTTTCTGCTAGGTATTGCTATCTTTTGGATGATTTGACACCAGAATTGTTGGAGAGCAAAAGTTCAAGCTATGAGGATTTGCAGGAGTATCTTCGTAAGCGAGGACGTGAAGCATACTTCCAAAAAGCTGTTAGTTGTTTATCTTTTGGCTTTCTTGAAAAGTGTTATCACGTGGTTGAAAGATTATCAGAGTCTTAATGCAAAATATTTCTTACAAACAAATTGAAAGTGTAAGCAGGCATTGCATTTAACACATTCTGAATTACTCGTATCAATTTACCAGTGCTTCTTATCAGTAAAAGGGGTAAAACCAAATCTCAGCAGAAACCATAGCTAGATCTAATAAATAGATAATCTAATGACAGCATGCTATGACAAAACAATTGAAGTCTTCCGTTTTTGAAATGTAAATTCTTGTTTAGAACAAGCGCATCATATGAGCATGACAGTAGTCTGAACTTTTTTGAGCTATACCTTTTCCTTTCTCGAAAGTCTATTCACATGTCTAAACGTCCAAGTGCATTTCAACCTTTCAAACTGTGTAAGACTCTTCAGTTCAAATATCAGAGGCTATTTTCTCCGAAATGATGTTTGGGACTATAACGGATTTAGCTACTAACCAGTTATATCAGGAATGCAGAGAATAGTGACATGTCATTCCTCATTCCATAAATTTTATTCTTTGTGTCAGGAAATTGTGGAGAAGCAAGCTCCTGGCTTGATGAAAGAAGCTGAGCGGTTCCTAATTCTAAGCAATATTGATAGGCTCTGGAAAGAACACCTGCAGGCACTAAAGTTTGTGCAACAAGCTGTTGGTTTAAGGGGTTATGCCCAACGAGATCCCCTTATTGAGTACAAACTTGAGGGATACAACCTTTTCTTAGACATGATGGCTCAAATCCGGAGAAACGTTATTTATTCGGTATATCAGGTTTGTTCATCCACCCCTCCCAAGAAAAAACCTCTCTTTGAGTATGCTATATTTTGATCCCTTTAAGTAACATTTTAACCAGTTAGTTAGGAGTCATGTGGTTACAACTTCCTTGCAAGATGATTTCTTGGGTTTGGGTTTAATCAACAGACAGTTCCCCTTTACTGTCAACTAGATCCACAAACAATAGATAATGTACTGTGAAGTATCATGATTTTGCCTGATCACATGCTTTTTTGAACATGCAATCCACATATTTATTTATCTTTCACATGCCTATTTTTTTATACCTTGCAGGCTCTGGTATGATTATTTTTTACTCTTCAATATATACTTGCCCAGATACCTTATGGTTCTATTCATTCTTTCTTTTCCAACAGTTCAAACCAGTGGTGAAGAACCAAGAAGAGGAAAAACCCCAAAATAAGGGGTCCAAAAAGAAAGTGGACAAAGGTGCTAACAAACTTGGTGCTGCCCAAGCTGCATCATGATCGACCTTTGAGAAAGCAAAGTTGCATTTTGGTGGTTGCAATCTCCATGTGTATACCCTCTCTTACACTGTATCACGGTATGTGATGATTGGCATTTCAGTGCATGAGAAATGTGAAGAGCAGTTCATGATACGAGTGAGATGTGGCAGCTTCTACTGGGACACAGCTTCAATATGTAACTTTTTACTTGAATTGTGGGTCCTGCCAGCAAATTTTGCACAGCAACCGAGCACACTGTTCATAGTATGCATAGCTTCACATTTTAGTAGTTGTACAGAAATAGAATTTGCCACAGGAAGAGTTTTTGTTCCTGTACCCACGGTTTTGTATAATGTTGTAATCCATTCTTGCTGGCAGAAATCACATAAGTCTCATTTACAAGTTTTTGCAGGGTTAACATGAGCAGCCAGAAAGAATTCTAATCTACATAACATTTGCTGGTAGTATGGCAACTGGCAAGAATGACAGATAGCGACTACAGGGTCCACATGATTCCATGTATTCCATTGAATGGATCTTCATGTGTCTGAATTAACTGAAGGAAAGCTGTACTCTGCTTTAGAATTCCAATGTCTTTATTTCTTGTGCTTCTCAAATCAATGTGATATACCCTATTGAGAACCCATATGCTGTGCACACTGCAAAACTGAAAGGTGGATCTTCTCACATGATGTGGTGGCAATATTTGTCGCATGGATAGCGGCAATCGACCGCCTTAACTTCAGCTCGATTGTAGTACCAGTCACCGACTGATTTTGCAATACCCTGTTGCACCAGCATGATGAACATAGATTCTTATATCCCCTTCAAGTTCATCTTCTAAATAGAGATTTTCTTATGTATATGATGCGTTGTCACTTCTTACCTTGTTCTGAATGGTGGGGGAGCGACCTGGAACATTGTTCCAGGTGCCCAGCTGCTCTGACTGGCAGTGCGCAAAGCAGGAGCTTATGAACAACCCGTTGCTCCTGGACTGGGAGAAGCCCTGCACAGATGATACCATCTGGTCCCTGAAACCTACACTTTGTCGCGGTATTCTCAGTTCAGAGCATTCAGATCACTGCTGCATGAAGTTCGACTTATAGTAAGGTGAGTGCAGATACAGATAACAGTTCAACCTTGCAGGAAGTTCATCTGGGACGCATTGCAGGCTGAACGGTTGGACTTGCAAGTTCGCCAAGAGCCGCTGGGATCAGCTCTGTCCGGAGCCAGGCTCAGCGAAATCTGACCGATCGATTGCATTTGCAACATGTGAGACAACAAATGAGCTAGGGAGGGTGTTTGCTCCATACAAGTTATTGTTTACCTGAATGACGTCGTATGCTGCATTTAGGATGAACAATGGGGTCTTCATGTCTTTGATTATGTTTGGGGGGAAGAAACACTGCATCATTTAGCTTTCCAGGTTCAGAGAACTCATTCAGCAGCTTGAACTCTATAGATTTTTATCAAGTTTTGTAGTTGCTTGCTCTACTTGTAGGGGCAAAAAAAATTGTGAGAGAGGAGAGGAAGAGGAGACGAGAGGAGAGGAGATGAGCAGCAGCACACACCGAGGTGGCGTCCAGATGGGCGGTGCAAGACCCCGGCAGGCTCTGAGGTATCCCCTGCAAGGCCACGATGTCGCCGAAGTAGGATCTCAAGCTGCGGCCTCCGGAGATATCCACGCTGCAGCAATGCGAAACCTGTCAATTAACCGGCTTCTGAGCCGCCTCCCTGTGATCCATCATCCATATGCGAGCACGGAAGGAAGGTTGAACCACACGTACGCGTCGAGGTAGAGGCCGCCGTCGGAGAGGCACTTGACGGTGGTTTGCCGGCCGCCGGCGGCGGGCGGGAAGAAGGCCCGGAGCTGGTCGCAGTGCAGTATCACCGCCAGCCCACCGGAGGAGCAGCCGGTGAGCAGCACCTGTTTGATCGGCATCCACACAAGTTAGATGGATTGAGCTGGAGGAGGCGATTGGTAAATTGAGAAAGATGAGGGGGTACCTGATCTGCAGAGGCCATCCCAATGGAGAGGAGGTGCTTGATGACAGCGTTCCAGATGCGCTGGCCCCGGAAATAAATCCCAGCCTGCTGTAATCAACTCAAGCAAATCGATTAGTACTTAAAGCTGAAGCTTAACTTTATGGCCATGAGATTGAGAATGGAAATAGACTCATGGAATAGGGGTCAAATAGTAGAGGAGTTAACCGATCATGGCTTGGATGGAGTGTATGCTAGTTTTATGATCTTTGTCTTAAACGAAATTGGATGGTAACTTAATTAGATTTCCCTGAACTTTCAGATAAACAAGGTGTTTATTTTGAACATAGTTTTCGAACAAGGTTTTAGAAGAAATTGTACAGAAATCTTTGCAAGGGAATGAAGCTTGTTCACCTTGTTGTATGCATCGCCGGCAAAAGATCCACCGTCGCAGTAGCGGATCTTCACTCGGTTCCAGTTGTAGAAATCTGCAGGTATGCATTTGTTTATCAGGAGTTGAGGATTAGAGATTTATCAGGTATGGACGTAGACGATGCAGGAGAAGAGAAAACGGAGAAACCGGGATTGACGGCTCGGCTACTGCTCATGATGCCGGTGAAGGCGATCTCCTTCTCCATGTGGTCCGACGAGCCCCGGCCGGTCCCCTTGCTGAGCCGGCATGTCTTGACGCTGTTGCACCATGCCCCTCCCTGCATCGCCCATGGCCGGCATGTGCATATACGCGAGGCAAGCATCAGTGTATTTGGGGACATGGGTTTAGTACTACATACTTCAGCCAATCAGTCACAAACCCACTATGTCCATAAGGAGATGATGATCAGGTGAATGAAGAACGGAGAATGATGTGCGCATGGTGGAATGTTTTGAGAACAAGAACGAGACTCATCGTTTAGGCGAGGGTGAAGATAAAAAGAGAGAGAGAAAAGGATCCTTGCTTTTCATCAGGATTAAACATGGATCAAATTTTGTATGGGGGAGAGTATCTATATTAAACTGACCTCTAGGTTGACAATCCAGCTTCTGCTCCCTGCCCCAGAGCCAGGATCCAAGTTGTAAGCTGGTGGTGTTCCATCCATGCACACTGCATATAGATAGATATATGTAGATGCAAGTATATGAAGTATCTTCACAATGCAATGACCCATATGGATTTTACTTGCTGACATCATTTCAAACATCTGTTCCCTTTGCTCCACGGCCAATTCCTTTCCGTTGATCGCGCCCAGCAGCTGTTTCCGGAACATCACACTATTGCTCCCATTCTTCACCCGATACCAGGAAAACAAAATCGACCCATAAATGTACTAGTAGCAATATCGAAAAGGATTCAGACGGTTCCAATTACTAGCTCGAAACAGCTTCCAATGGAGGCTGCAGCGATCTCGATCTCAAGCCAAACCTGCTGTCTCGATCCTGAATGAGGATTAGAGGAGCAATGATGCAGCATACTACGCACGTACCGGCGCCCTCGCTGACGGCGGACGTGAGGATGGTGATGGGCACCATCACCGACGCCGCGCGCCGCCGCATCCCTCCACCGCCGCTCAGCTCGTCTGCCGCCGCCGCCGCCGGCGACTCCGAGGTCTCCGCGGAGCAGCAGCTGCCCACGAGGACGAGGACGGCAACAAGAGCAGGGAGCGACGGCCGCCGACCCCACATCATCCTTGATCGATCGACGTCGATCACCGGCCGCAGCTGCGTGCGATCAAGCGTGGGACAGTGAAGCAGGCAGCTGCTGGCTCAGGAGCTTGCTAGCTACTTAGCTCTAATTGGCGCACGCGAAGCAAGGGGATTGATTAGCTTAGGTAGAGTGCGCAGAGCACTAGGCCGCGAATCAGATAACAAGTCAACAACTGAACAAGCGGCTTCGATCCCTGCGCCGACGAGAAAAAAAGGTACTGTTGCGTCGCTGCAGGTGAACGTGCAGGCCATCTCACTTTGTCAGCGCAGGGACTAGATAAATGCAGGGGCAGATACAGTAACATGATCCGACCAAACGATAACCGAATAAAAAATAGGAGCTACTGTTCTGATACCTGGGCGCCCTTGCAGCGAAAGGTCAGCGTAGTAGCGTAAGTACCGAGACCATTTATAGTACAGTAGATTTATACCAAATCAGTAAATTTGCTAACACTTTAACACTTTAACAGAGTTATTATGAGAAAAAACTAAGGAGAGTTTTATGATATGAAAGATGAGTTTCATGTTATAATACTTATTTAGCTTGGTTACCAAATTCTCAGTCTTAATAATTGGATAATAAAATCATACATTGAGACTGACCTAAGATATCTCCACTAATATTTGGTGCACCGTTTGAACGGAAAATTTAGGGCTCTGCGCCTCTGCTCCCTCACCCCTAAATAGCGGGAATCTTAAATGTTCTTATATAATTTTTGACGATTGAGATTCATGCACTCCGTATCAGCAGGGGTGGATCTAGCGTAGCGTGGGGGTTGGTGGGCTCCAGGCCCTACACAGCATGAAACTCCACCGAAGCATGAGGTGAAAGAGGAGGAGAAAGGAAGAAGAAGAAAGAGATGAATGTAGAGGAGGAAGGAGAGGAGAGCCCCTATACAAACTAAGGCTGCATCCGTCCCTGCGTATCAGCCCTTGGATTCACTTCCTCTTCCCCGCTCCCTCCTAACCCTAGTGTTGTTGGCTTTAGCGCACTGCTGCTGTCCTCGCTAGTGCCAGCAAGAAGCCTAGGAGTTAAGGTTGTGCTTCTCCGGTGTCCACCGATTTAGAGATAGAAGCTCTGGGTGGTTGGTTTGCCCAACATTGTGGTCGGGTAAGCTGGTGGTGGGAGCCGTTAGTAACTAGATGAACTGGTCGGTGGTAGAGGCAAGGAGCTACTCCCTCCATCCCAAAATACAAATACAAGTTATTCTAAGGGGCTGTTTGGAATGCTGCCTAACGCGTCATAGCCTAAGGTTAGCATGATGCCACACATGTGGCGTGCCTAAGCTGCCTCGCCTTAGTTCTGTGTTTGGTTCGTTGCCACGCCTAACGTTAGGCGTACGTGGAAAAAGTGCGGCAGCCGTTTGGTTTGCTACCACAACGCAAGCTAGGCAAATCAGTACATGTGTGGTAGCTGTTTGATTCCCTGCCTAACTTCATTTCGCGCCAAACAATTTTGTAAGCAATTTTGCAAGGGGAACGTCAACTTTCACTAATATCCATAATATTTCTCACGCTATAGCACTGCACGGAATAAAAAGGATTAGCAATATGTCACACAGGAGGACATGACCAAGCTAGGTGTGTTGCTTCATTGACCTGTCTCTTAACATCCATGCCTAAATGCAGAAACGAAACTGCCTTCAACAAAGTCAGAGGACAACTGGATATTCCGTTTCTTACAACTAGAAACCTAGTGCAACCAATAATATCCAGTGGTTTTGAAGCAGAAACGACCATGAATTTTCATCAGTCATCAAAAGAAGCGCTCATTCATTAACAAAAAAATATTACTTGTGTGCAGGAAATGATCAATTGGGGGGTTAGACAATTGCAAGAAATATCAATGGGGGGGGGGGGGGGGGGGTAGACAAATGCAGCAAATGATCATTTGGGGGGGGGGGCCTCTGCCCCAGGGAGGGGGGCGCGGCGGGGCGGCGGGCTCTGCCCCGGCGGTTGATCCCGGGGGGGGGGGGGGAGGGGAGGGGGGCGCGGCGGGCGGTGGCCCGGCGGTGGCCTTCCGCGCGCCCTAGGGAGGAGGGCGGCCTCTGCTCCGGCGGTGGATCCCGCGGGGTGGGGGGGGGGGTTTGGGGGCGGCGGGCTCCGCCCCGGCGCTGGATCCCGCGGGGGGGAGGGGGTGCGCGGCGCTCGCGGTGGATCCCGGGGGGAGGGGGCGCGGCGGGCGGTGGCCCGGCGGCGGCCTTCCGCCGCCGGGAAGGAGGGGGTGGTGGGAAGGAGGGGGCGGCGGGGAGGAGTACCTGCGCCGGCACGGACGGGAGGAAGGAGGAGAGGATGTGGCGTGATTTTTGGGTGCGGCAGCCAAATCCAGTGGTGCAAATGGGCGTGGCGAGCCGTTCCACCGCGCCTAAGAAAAGTGTGGCGCGTTAACGTTAGTAGCGCATCTAAACGCTTGCCTAACATTATTTGGCACGCCTAAGGTTAGGCTGTGGCGGGTTAGGCACCATTCCAAATAGCCCCTAAGTTTGTCCTCAACAAGTTAGGAAAACCTCTGGTCGTAGAGAACAAGACACATCATTGTTAACGTCATTTGGCTCTATTAGAAGAGTATACAGAAAATATCAATGTATGATCAGTATGCGTAGTTGACCCATAAGATTATAGAATGTATGAAACAGAGACCGTAAAGGACATCAACTTGCTGGATGCGACTACTAGAAATTCCACATTTCCTTTCGATTTTTTTTAATTTGCATAGTTATACTGAAGTACTGAACCCTACCAAGTTTAACAGAATATTCAGCCAAGTTTGAGGGGGGCTTCCGGTTCATTTTGACTCCTTGTATCATTGTTCAATTAATGGCTGCACCCATTTGCTTTCTTATCTGTCTCACAAATCGTCATGATCTACTCTCTGTTGAACGCAAACGATGTGTACAACACACAAAAACCACAAACAGGATCAAGATCTTGTCATATGATGTGGCGGCATGTTCCGTCGCAGGGGTAGGGGCAGTCGATCGCCTTCACTTCAGCCCGGCCGAAGTACCAATCCCCAACTGATCTTGCGATCCCCTGCGCGGCAACAGCAGCAGCACACATAAACATTCGTGTACAAACATTTACTTTTATTTTTACACATGTATGGCTGGCTGAAGATGCTATCACTGCATTGCTACCTTGTTCTGAATGGCGGGGGAGCCGGCTGCTGCGTTGCTCCAGGTGGCCGGCAGCTCGGACTGGCAGTGCGCGAAGCAGGAGTTGATGAACAGGCCGCTGCTTCCGGAACCGGAGAAGCCTCTCACGGATGCGACCATCTGGTCCCTGAAATCTGAATTTTAAGTTGGGAACTTCAGAAAACTGTACCATTTTCTGATCGAACTGTAGATATTAAGCGGTTTGATTGATCACGTATATATATTACGGGTCATTCATTTGGTTAAATAACCTTGCAGGAACTTCATCTGGGACGCGTCGCAAGCGGAGCGGTTGGACTTGCAGGCTCGCCAGGCGCCGCTGGGGTCAGCTCCGTTGGGCGCCAGGCTCTCCTGTATCTGATCGATCAAGAACAATTGCTCGGACGACATGAGTACTAGCGTTTGATCATCAGGAGGATACAGCAATGTAATACTAGTTTACTACTAGTTGTCAAAAAGGATAGTGATGTAGAATTAATTACCTGCCAGACGTCGTACGCTGCGTTTAGTAGGAAGATTGGGGTCTTTATGCCGTCGATCACGTTCTGAGGGAAGAAGCACTGCATTGACATGCACAAGGAGGGAGGTTCCATTCAGGCAATGTTCCGAGAATTTGTAGCAGGAGAAGAAGAGCAATGACTTTTAGTCTACACAAATCTGGAAGGGTTAGCAAGCTAAGTGACCGAGGTGCTGTCGAGCCGAGCGGTGCAGGCCGGCGGCAGGTTGGGAGCCACGCCCTGCATCGCCACGATGTCGGAGTAGTAGGATCTCAGGCTGCGGCCACCGGAGACGTCCACGCTGCTTGCAAGCAACAAAGCAAAAAATGGATGCATTTAAACAAAACAACGGAGGAAAAGGAAGAAGGCAGTATTGAACAAACGAGACGTACGCGTCGAGGAAGAGGCCGGCGTCGGCGAGGCACTTGACGGTGGTGGTGTGCGGGAAGAAGGCTTGGAACTCGTCGCAGTGGAGTATCACCGCCAGGCCGCCGGCAGAGCAGCCGGTGAGCAGCACCTGGTCTGCAGAGGCCATCCCGATGGAGAGGAGGTGCCTGATGACGGCGTCCCAGATGCGCTGCCCCCGGAAGTAAAACCCGTTCTCCTGCAATAATCTCAGCTCCACAAAATCAAAATACTTACAAGATCACTAAGTTAACAACGGAGAAATGAAGATGAATCCTAAAAGAAAAGCAGAGGACTTAATGAAGATATATAGGTTATAGATAGGAAGATCTGTTGTGCCTTGTCGAAGCCTTCGCCGGCGAAGGAAGCGCCGTCGCAGTAGCGTAGCTTCACCCGATTCCAGTTGTAGAAATCTGGAGCAGCATGTGTGCATTGATCAGTAATGCGTTACGAGAACTGCAAGAACCTGTAAGGTCGTCGGACGGACCAGGATTGTCGGCGGGGCTGCTGCTCATGATGCCGCCGAAGGGGATCTCCTTCTCCATGAGGTCCGACGAGCCGCGCCGGCTGGTCCTGCGGAACTGGCAGGCCCTCACGTTGTTGCACCAGCCGCCTCCCTGCGTGCTCATGTACATAACAAAATCAGCGCAATCTGGCATTTACTCCATTCGTCCTACATTACGAAATTTTATCCTAAATTATGCATTTTCAAATTTGACTGTAAATGGTAAAAAAATTATAAGAATTGAAAACATATAAATGATGTCAGCATTATCCTGAAACCAACTATCATATTATGTAATTTTTCTACTTAAAGTAAATAATTTTAAGGTATTGTTGATTAAAATCGAAAAGACTTAACTTAGGACATCCTAAACATATATTCTAGGATAAAAGAAGTATATATATACATGAGAGGGAATGGTAGTGACTCGGTAGGTGAGTCAGCTAGCTTATCAGATTTTATCCATATGGAAGAGAGAAAGAAGAGCTATCTCTTGTTTAAGAGATAGTCTAATGCACATATTCCTAAGTTAGTGAGGTTGACATGTGGGTCTATCCAGATGTATGAGTTAGTGTCTAACTCTTAACTGTTGGAGGACATATCTCTTGCACTATCTTTTAGATGTATAAGCTAGCAACTATCTCTAACCTTTGGATGAAGCTTAAGTCGGTTATGTAGTACAGATCAATTTATAATGCACTTATGACTTGATGAACTGACCTCAAGGTTTACAATCCAGCTGTTATTCCCTGCCCCGGAGCCAGGATCCAAGTGGTAAGCAGGCGGCGTTCCATCCATGCACACTGCACGCGCACACACATTACAGATTGAACAATGAATGAAGGGGCTCTTTGGAAATGGAAAATAGGTGTCCCAAAAGGCCAAAACACATCAATTGGAAAGCACATGGAACTTAAAACTTAAAATTGCATCGGCACATCACTACCCCGCATGGATATCGTTGCTTCTTTTTTTTTTTGCAAAATACCGTTGCTATTTATGAAGTATCCGTTGCGAGCATCCTATGTTCTAAAGTTGCCATAGAAATGCTTGGTTTTGTTATGATTTTCAAACGAACTGTATTAGGATGCCAACCCTATTTTCGAAAGCCCCTTGCAAGGAAATTTCATCCATGTTTTTTTAACTGTCAAAAGGCGGAGTAAAATAGTCAATATTACCATTTTACTACTACTGAGCTTCCTCTGGTAAAGTAGGGAGTGGGTTTGACTATACCACACTCGGATGGAGCTTCACTAGCCCTTAAGAGGCGCCTGAAGTTTTCTTTAATTTGCAGTTGGATCTCAACCTAACAATGAAAGTGCTTTGTTCTTCCGATCATCCCCTAGCTAGCTGAACCTTCTTCTCCCGTGAACGAGGTCCCCTAGTAGCAAAAAGAATTCGTGGTTTCCCTATCGGTCCAGTAATGGATGGAGAGAGAGAGAGAGAGAGGGAGGGAGGGAGGGAGGGAGGGAGGGAGGGAGAGAGAGAGAGAGAGAGAGAGAGAGAGAGAGAGAACACTCGAATATTGCTTAGCTTTGAGAATTGTCTTTCGTCCGGGTTTGCATCGAACCGGCCATATATTCCAAAAGCAGCGGAAAGAAGCGTAGGTGAAAGGAGCAGCCAAAATGACGAGCCACACTAGCAGCTCGTGACGGGTCACTACTCACGGGTGCATAACGCAGCTTCTTTTGGAACCACACGCGCGTGCGTATGTGCGCGATCCGGCCGGCCGTATCGCATCGTCCACCACGCGCCGACCGCACTACCGGAATGCATGGCAGGGACCGTGCCTACTGATCGGATAGATAGATGGATGGGTTTGGACATTGATGTGAACATCACAAGCAAGAAAGGGAAGTTCTAATGGTGGTACCACACTCTCGAGAATCATGCAGAAGAAAGTTTTTGGAAATGTGCTGGAGGATCGGACTCCAAATTCAAATGGGGAGTCCTGCCGGTTCATCGTTGTTCCACATGATCTATCCACCCTCGCCGTGGTGTTTCTGCCGGATTTGCATGCATACGCGTGTGTGAACTGAACAAGCTGGTGTCCTAGTCGAACAGATGATGGCTAGCTGGTGCGACGCGGATCGGAGGAAGAAGGAGATCGAAGAGCAAGCATGCGTGCGTGCGCACCTGCTCCGTCGTCGACGGCGGACTTGAGGACGGTGATGGGCACCATCAGCGGCCCCGCCGCCTCGGCCCGCCGCCTGCTGGTCCTCCTCCTCCTGCTGCCGCCTGTGGCGCCCTTGCGGCTGCTGCTGATCTTGTCATCCGCCGCGGCCTCGGCGCAGCAGCTTCCGAGGAGGACGACGGCGAGGACAGCGACAACGAGAAGCGGCCTGCAGGGTCGTCTGCCAACAAACCCAGCTTCCCCCATGGACGATGGATCCTAGCTCCGATTCCTCTTGGTCGCGTCTAGGCGCCGGGCATTAGCTGCGACGACAGATTGAGCGTAAAGAAAGCAGTGTGACGGAGCCGTGATTAAACCAGCCGTCGGCTATATATATTTAACGCGCGCATAGCAAGGGGATGACACACCTAGCTAGCGTACTACTCCTAGCGAGCGGCAGCACAGATCACCGTGCATACCATAGCAGCTCAAGCCAAGAATTCAAGGAGCAAATTAATTAGATCCATTTTAAATAATATTACATTTAGATATATAACAAGAACTATGCATTGAGATTTGCCGAAACATCTGCAATTTGGAACCGGAACGGAGGGAGCCGTAGGCAAGCGTATGTTCATCTCTTGCCCAGGTCAAAGTAGATAAGCAGATGTATCTCTATTAATTAAATCCTTTTGTATGTTACACATGCAATGATTTGGCAGATTATTATCGCGCGGAATTCAATTCGCCAGCTAGCCAGGAAATTAATCCATCAAAAAGGACGCATGCATGCATGCATGTGCGTATCACTGTACGCGTACAGCGCTACGGCGAGTGATGGGAGGAGTGGAGAGCACAGGGGACGAAGAGGTACGCGCATGCAGGACCGTGTCGTCCGTGGCAACGACGACGCTGACCTGGCGACGCCAAGCAGGCCACGATCGAGCGTATGGATCCTGTGCGTCGACGTCCATGTGCGGCGCGCGGGCAACCGTCGATCGACTTCGACGGCTCACTCGCCGCCTCATCACCAGCTTGATTGATTAAAATTAAAGCCGTCATAAATGTATTACGTCTCCGTCTCAAAAGGCTAAATAACTCTTCGACCTCGACGTCTCGCCTGACACCTCACACGTCTCGCTTTTGAATATATGGCGTACGAGAACCAACACTCCTGTTCCTCCTGTGCTCCAGATTGCTTCCGGTTTGGAGTTTTCTCCGCTCATAAATAAATATCTCTTTTTTCATGTACCCAGACGCAATTAAACTTTAAAAGCCAATCTGTCTTTTTTTAATATTTTAAATGGACTTTTGAAAATTCTATGGTGATTAGATTTCAAATGTTCTCTATATCTACGATCCTTTTTAATATTTTAAATGCATTTTTGAAAATTACACGGTTAGATTTCAAGTGTTCTCTCTCTCCCTCCAAGACCGGTAAGTAAAAAGATCTGGTGAGACCCTTACTGTTTACGGTAGGGAATTATTTGTTTAGGCCCTGTTTAGTTCCCACCTCTTAAACGCAAAAAAACTGTAAACGCAAAATTTTTAAAGAAATCTTACTAATTTGAAGTACTAAATGAAGTCTATTTATAAAACTTTTTGCATGGATGAGCTGTAAATCGCGAGACGAATCTAATGAGCCTACTTAATCCATGATTTGCAACAGTGATGCTACAGTAACCATCCGCTAATTATTGCTTAATTATGGATTAATTAGCATTATTAGATTCGTCTCGCGATTTACAACCCATCCATGCAAAAAGTTTTGTAAATAGACTTCATTTAGTACTTCAAATTGATAAGATTCCTTTGAAAACATTTTTTTGCCTTTACACCCACGGGAACTAAACACAGGAACTAAACAGGGCCTTAGTGTGACCGCAGGAATCTTAATTCACGGTACAAGCACCGGTTGAATAATCAGAGTTATGTACAAATTCAATGTGTCAAGCGAAAGCAGAATAAATAAAAACTTCGCAAAAGAACATAAATAAAGCGAAAAAAATGACGAAGCTGCTGGAATTGTAGTGGGCTTGGCCCATTAATAATTTTAGAAATTTTAAGTAAATCTTAAAGGCCCATGTATGCAAAAGGATGTGGTGCAAGTTTAGTTCCATCTTACTAGTGGAAAAGATGGATGATGGTTGGCTTTTCTATATATATATATATGACAAGTTTTATCTACACTCGCGTATAGCTACTCTCACCATCAGTATACCACTGTACGTATATACGTATACTTATTTATCACTTTGAGTATGTTCATATACTAATTCTAAAATACTTCAAAAGAATACATATAAATTTTTTTAAAAGCATCACTATTTTTAAATATATTATAATTATACCTTAGTACCAATATAAAAAATTAATATGTCCATATGTATGGTCACGTACCTTGAGATGCTAAGATCTTATCTACTTTTTAAATATGTACCCTTAAATCCTAACTATGCTATTTACGTTGTCCAGTATATTAGATGATGCTAGTTCATATTTTATCATGATTTATTTTATACAAAATTTTATACTCCAATTGGCTATATTCTCAACAGAAGCTTCTGTGCAACGGGCCATTAACTCAGGCCCAAGTGCGTCGTGGGATCGTTAAACAGAAGGCAAAAAAACTAATAAAAAGGTGAAACATGTGGCTGCTGGGATTCGAGCCCAGGTCTCCACGGCCACAACGTGGAATTCTCACCACTAAACTACAGCCACATTTTGTGCTAAGACTCCTTCAAGACGTTTCTTATCATGGGTACCCGTGTGACAAACAGCTCAACGCCGTAGGCAGATTTAACCTTGTTGGGACAGCGTCAATATGTTTGAATGAATTCATTGCCCTACATCAAGGGCCTGTTTGGTTACTTGGAATTAGGATGAATTGAAATGTTTTCCAGTAAAATTCCCATGGCTCGAGTATTGGAATAATACAGTTCCAACATGAACTGCGTAAAATACCTGCGAAAAATAAACTTTGTTCCATTGTCTTTATTCCTCCTTTAAAAAACTTGTACAAATAAAACCCCACCACTATTTGGTGAAAGGCTACTCTGAGCACATTGTACAATCTCCTACTTAGCTCATCCAAACAGACTTTACAAACCAAGAACACAACCTTTCACCTTTTTAAACCCCAAATATGAATGAACTGCCAAGCTCCCAAGAAAAATCAGCTGCAGCCGACAATGAACTATTTGGCATGTCCCCAAACAAAAGGTAATCTATGCAGTACTAGATGCTACATCAGAATAATCGTCACTGAAATTATATTGCTCATAAACTTGGAACAACATCTTCATTGGCTGCGTTATAAGTGTTCTTGCTGATTGTCTGCTTGATGCGGACATGCACATAACAGATACGAAAGAGCCGTGGGATGCATAGGTTGCAAAGTATGATGCGACTGATGCGGGCAGTGAACTGTATACCATGGAGAGCTTTTATGAGTTCAAAATGGTAAACAACCGTTCTGTGGTAGAGCAGGCTCATGAGATACAGATCCTTGTGAAGGTATTCGAACTCCTGAAGTATCTTTTACCCGACAAGTTTGTGGCTGGGTGCATAATTGCAAAGTTGCCTTCCTCATGGAGGAACTTCGCCAAAGCTCCGAAACACAAGAGACAGGAAATATCAGTTGAAAACATGATAGCATCTCTTGTTGAGGAGAAGGCTCCGTCTAAGGATGCTTCTAAGAAAGGAGGTAAGGGTCACTCCATCGCCAACATGGTGCAGAAGAACCACTCACACAGTATGAACAAAGGGAAGGCTGCCACCAAGCCTGTCAGGACTACTACCTTCAAGAAGAAGAAGATTACAAACGCTAAAGAAGCTTGCTTCACGTGCAGTGATGGGGGACACTTCTCGAGGCACTGTCCAAACCGTGCAGATCGCAAGGAGAAGGCTAGCAATGGATCTGGATCCAACAATCTCAACACGGTGACCGCGAGCAACACTGGAGACGGGTATGGTAATTTACCTACTGTTTTTTCAGTATTTCAATCTACTAGTTGGTGACTTGTTACGGGTGTTAATGTTCATGTGTGTGCTGACATCTCTATGTATTCTTCTTACCAGGACGCTCGGGGTTCTTCCATCTTAATGGGGAATGTGTCACATGCTTTTGTTCATGGTGTTGGCACGGTAAATCTGAAGTTTACTTCGGGAAAGATCGTGCAGCTGAAGGACGTACATCATATCCCTTTTATAAACAAGAATCTCGTGAGCGGCTCCCTTCTGTGTAGGGATGGTTTTAAGGTAGTTTTAGAGTCCCATAAATTAGTAGTGTCTAAGCATGGACAATTCATCGGTAAAGACTATTATAGTGGAGGCTTGTTCCGCTTTTTCCTTGCAGAATTTTGTAACAAGTCAGTGAACCATATTTGTGGTGGCATTAATGATGATGCGAGTGTTTGGTATTCTCGTTTATGTCAGGTTAATTTTGGTTTAATATCTTGGCTTTCCAGCACCGAATTTCACCATTGCCAAAGGTTCTAAGTGCCATAACTGTGTGCAATCGAAGCAATCTTGAAAACCTCACAAGTCGGCTGAGAAGAGAAACTTGGCACCTCTAGAACTCATACATTCTAGTATCTACGAGAGGAATGGTGTGTTGACAAAAAGGTGGAAAGAAACATTTCATGATGTTGATTGATGACGTGACTAGATTTTGCTATGTTTATTTGTTGCAAACTAAGGATGAAGCGTTAGATTATTTTAAAATCTATAAAGCCAAAGTTGAAAATCAACTAGAGAGAAAGATCAAACGTCTAACGTCTCATCGTGGTGGCGAGTATTTCTCCAAAAAATTTTGATGAATTCTGTGAGAAACATGGTGTTATTCATGACGCCTCCCTATTCACCCGAACCAAACGGGGTTGCTGAGAGGAAAAACTATACCCTCACTGACTTGGTTAACGTCATGTTGGACACTGCTGGTTTATCTAAGGCATGGTGGAGGAGGCTCTGTTGACTTCATATCATATTCTGAATAGAGTTCCAAACAAGAATAAAGATCAAACACCATATGAGATGTGGATCGGGAGAAAACCATCGTTTTCTTATTTGCGCACTTGGGGTTGCTTGGTGAAAGTCAATATACCTATTATGAAGAAATGCAAGTTGGAACCTAAGACAGTGGATTGTGTCTTTCTAGGGTATGCTTAGCGGAGCATTGCTTATAGATTTTTAGTAGTTAAATCTGAGGTACCTGATATACATGTTGATACTATTATTGAATCTCGTGATGCAACATTTTTTGAGAATATGTTTCCAATGATAGATATATATAGCATTTCTAGATTTTATACTGAGATAACTCCTGAACTTAGTGCACCTGTTGAGTTTTTTGAACAATCTGTTGAGAATGAGGAAATTCTTGAGAAAGATGACAGTGAAGCTCCTAGGAGGAGTAAGAGATAGAGGGTTGTAAAATCCTTTGGTGATGATTCATTGTGTATCTTGTGGATGACACTCCCACGTCTATTGCAGAGGCATACACATCTTCTGATGCCGATGATTGGAAAGAAGTTGTTCATAACAAGATAGACTCGATTCTATCCGATGGGATCTGGAAATTAACTGAACGACCCTATGGTTGCAAACCAGTTGGTTGTAAGTGGGTGTTCATGAAAAGGTTAGGCCTGATGGTACTATTAAGAAGTATAAGGCTCGGCTTATGGCAAAGGTTACACATAAAAGGAAGGAGAAGACTTCTTATATACTTACTTATCCGTTGCTATATTCGAGCACTACTTTCCCTGGCCGCCTCATATGGTTTTATTGTCGTTAAGACAGCTTTCCTAAATGGAGAGTTGGATTTGGAGATTTATATGGATCATTTAGTTGGATTTGGAGATTTACATGGATCAGCCAGATGGGTCTGTAGTTCAAGGTCAAGAAAGCAAGGTGTGCAAGTTGTTAAAATTCTTGTACGGTCTTAAACAAGCAATGGCATGAGAAGTTTGATAGAACCTTGACTTCTGCGGGCTTTGTCATTAACGAGGCTGATAGATGTGTGTGCTATCGCCATGGTGGGTGTCAAGAAGTTATGTTATGCCTGTATGTGGATGATATATTGATTTTTGGCACAAACAATAAGGTGATCAATGATGTCAAGTCTTTCTAGTCAAAGAGCTTTGATATGAAAGATCTGGGAGAAGCTGATGTGAGCCTCAATATTAAGCTTATTAAGGGTGGGAATAGGATTACTTTTTCACAATCCTATTGTGTGGAGAAGATTTTGAGATGATTCGGTTACATGCATAGTAAGCCATCTCCAACACCTTATGATCCCAGTATAATACTTCGTAAGAATAAGAATATTGTTAAGAATTAATTGAGGAACTCTCAAATTATTGGTTCACTCATGTACTTAGCTAGCGTAACGAGGCCCGACATATATTTTATTGTGAGCAAATTGAGCAGGTTCATGTCAAACCCGGGTTTCTGATCATTAGCATATACTCGATCGGGTTATGCGCTACTTGATAGGTACTACGAGCTATGGGATTCACTATTCTGGGTACCCCGCTGTGCTAGAAGGATATAATAATTTGAACTTGATTTCTGATGCAGATGAGTTGTATGCCATGAGTGGGTATGTATTTACCCTAGGAGGTGGTGCGATATCATGGAGGTCTTGCAAACAGACCATTTTGATGAGGTCACCTATGGAAGCAGAACTTACTGCTCTAGTCACAGCCACTGTTGAAGCAGAGTGGTTGCGTGAGCTCTTGATGGACTTGCCTGTGATTGGCAAACCAGTGCCGGCTATCCTTATGAATTGTGATAATCAAACAGTAATAGTCAAGGTTAACAGTGCTATGGATAATGCGAAGTCGTCAAGAAACATCAAGAGACGACTGAAGCCAGTTAGAAAGTTAAGAAACTCCGGAATGATAAGTGTGACTTATATTTCAACGGATAAAAACTTGGAAGATCTCGTCACAAAAGGACTTTCACGGAATGTGATAGAAAATGCATCAAGGGAAATAGGTATGAGACCCGTATAGTTTTCCATAGTAGTAACTCAACCTATATGATCGGAGATCTCGTGAATTAGGATCTGCGAAGAACATGCTGTTGGTTAAATAAGGAGAGTAACTTTTTTAACCCTAAGCAATACTCTCAAATGCTGTAAGGCAGGTTGGCTATACGTCTTAATATATTTCTATGAGGCTTTTGTCGGTACATACAGACAGGGGTACCTCCTACTAGAGTGTCCAGCCCGAGGGGTGCGAGTTTATCTGTAACCTCGTACTATGCCTTTGGGTGACGGGGCGTACGGCCCGAGCCTGACAGCTGGGAGCACGGTCTCCGGACCTCCCCCCACGCTCTGGCAGGTCCGGCGCCTCCACGTGCCCACGAGGATAAGGTGCTCAGGAACGGCTACCGCTGTGACATTCAGGTACTTAGGATTAAAACACACTAGATTCTAGTATAAAGTGTGTGTGTTTGATCTTTTGTATGTATGCTAAAACTTTAATGCAAAGGCAAAAGGATCTTTTTATAATTCTGGAAAATTTAGGTCCTTTGGTGTAAAATGGGTGAGAATGGGAGGTAAAATCAAAACATGTGAAGGTTGTTTTGCAAAAAGGCAGAAACTTACTTTTAAACCACAAATAGAGGTGAAACTACCCTAAGGATTCAAGTGGAGTGTAGATTTTAAATAGGATTTCTCCGAAGTTTAAAGCTTTGCCAAGTTTTAAATTTGATTCAAATCCTTAGCTCTTTTGAAACTGAACCTTAAAGCAAGGTTGTAGATCTTGTTGAGCTCTACACTTTTGCTTTTGGTCACATTTTCATTTGAGCTATGGTTTGAAAGTTAACTAGGCTTTACAGTAGAGTCCCTACACTTTTGGAGAATTGCAGATTAGTCCTTCTTCGTCTACCTCCAGTCCTCCTTTCTCTGTTTCTCTCTGCGCCGCCCCCGCCACCTTCGCCGGCCATATGCCTGAGCCCTAGCTGCCCCGCGCCGCCTCTCTTCGCGCCACGTGCCGCTCCAGTACCGCGCCCGCCGCTCCCCACCCCGCGCTGGCCCTCTCCCTGCTCCTCCACGTCGCGCCGCCGCTGCCCGAGCCTCCACGCGTGCCGCCGGCTTGCCAGCAACAGCTCTTGCTCGTTTTGCCTCCTCCTCGACTTGAAGCACGTCCCTGAGCTCCCAGTGCACTCCCTCTTGCATTCACGCACCCACATTTGCACTGCCTTTCTTCTTCCCGAGTGCGACGCCCCGCCGGAGCTCCGCCGCAGCTCCTGCTCGCCGTCGTCAGCCGCCTCCGCCGCCTCCCACCCTCGATCCAGTGCTCCAGTAGCACCACTGCCACCCACTGATGCTCACAGACCTGCCCAATTTCGCTCTCTCGCAATAGATCGATCGGACCACTGCGCTGGTGAGCTCGGAGCTCCGCCGCCGCTCGGTCTCACCGTCGTCCCGACGATCTACTGCCTCTCAGCCCCAGACAAGCACACCATTAGCACCACATCATCGCGAGGAAGCTTCCTAGCTACTTCCCCGCCACTCTCCTGCCCTCCGGCCACCGGAACTCAGCCGTCATCCCTCGGAGCCCCGCCGTCCGCTTCTGTTCGCCGTCGATACGCCGCCTCGGTCTCTCTCTTCCCCAACACCGGCCACCCCCGTGACCGCCGTGAGCCCCTGAACCTTTTCCCCCACTTGCCCCTCGCCGCTAATGAGCCCCCTCGCCGGAATCTGATCGCCACCAATTGGCATCCCTGTGTAGCCCGGCCAAGGATCCAATTGCAAGGATTCAAAACTTTTCAGGGGCCTTTCTGTGGAAAAAATCAGAAACCCCCCAAATTTCAAATCAGCCAAATTTGAAAATCCATAGGAATTCGTAGAAAAATCCAAAAATTGTCAAACTAGTTTTGTTGTACTCTAGGAGTTTAGCTCGACTACTTTTGTTACTAGAGTTTGGTTTGAAACTAAATACTTTTTGAGTTATTTTAAAGTTTAGCAAAACGGTATCTTGAGTATAACTTTTGCATGCTAGCTCTATTACATGTGATTTTTGGTGTGTAGCCTTGTTATGTTATGAGTAAGCTTGTGTGCAAATTTCAATTACAGTACTGAATCCTAGCTTGAAATAGATTAAACTTATGCAAATCAAGCTTGAATTGGTTAAAATTTATTCAAGCATGTTATTAAGGTTTTCATGCTTAGATCTTTTTACCATATGATGTACTATAAATAAATAGTTCATAGTAAATCTATCAATAATTTAGGTCAGTTTTTTGCCCAAGATCAAATGCTTTAGTTTCTATTTTCAGAAAATTATAAAAAATTCAAAGTAAGCTCATCCGCTAGAAATAAGCTTACCCACAAAAATTCAAGGCCATAGCCTTGGTGGATTTCAAAATAAAAATCAAACTTGTTAATCTAATTTGATTAATTTAATTAATTATGATAATTGAATTAAGATACCAATTGTATAGTGGAATTCAAATTTCTTGTGTTATGAAGTTATGTGTATTCATTGTTAGATTGCAACTTTATCGTGAAGTGAAATTCTTAACTCAAGAACCACCTAATTCAAATCATTGCATATAATATAGAGTCAGCAACACTCGACGACGGAGACTACGAGCTAATCTCGGAACACGAGCAAGGGTTTTCTGAAGACCCAGAGAAGGTCGTCGAGAATTCAACTGAAGCCCCAAACCAAAGTTCGGAAATCTTTGACATCCCTGACCCTAGCCCCGCTCAAGAAGGCAAGCCCCGATGCATAACCCAGTATTTTAAATTACTGCACTATACAGTTTTATACTTATATATCTATATTATGCATTAAGTCTAGGAGTTGAAATAGATCCCTAGATGCATGAATCCTAGGAGCCTATGTATTGTGCCTGAGTCCTTATCCAATAGATGCTCTGCTAATAGGACCGGCAGAAGTCGAGTGATTTCCTATCACTCGCGCGATATAGGAATTGAATGTTTACTATTCTGCAATCACTATAAGGATGATGGATGGGGTCATGTGCAGTATCATGACTTGGAAGATTGCCCCGTCTGTGTTGATAAAAGTTGATAAGGTCGTAGTGTGTGGTAGCTGTGGTTAAGTGTTTGAAAGTACTAGCCACATGCCGCGAAATATGGAAAGCGGTAAGCCTAGTAACCAATCGGCCCGAGGAGTGAACATATCTCCCACCACTCGTAATTTGGTTTTTCGCACACGCACCGACGTGTAGGAATACGTTCCGCACAGCGGACAGGAGTACGGTCATGTAGTCGCGCTACAGACGTACGTCCTGCACATTGGATGTGCGTATGGTCCTACAGTCGCTTGTGGTGGCCCTGATCCATGAGTCGGAATGAAAGGCAAACGGTTGCTTTGGAACGATCATTGGATGTTCCAAGCGTGTGAGTTAGGTTTACCCTTGCAAGGTTATGAAACTCGATTCAGAATCGTCCATTTCTCACGGAGATTGAGACTGCTTGCTCCTTCTGCCACATAGAGTAAGAACAGTAACTATTGTTGGAATAATATTGATGGATGTTAATCTCTACCTTGCTTGTCTAGTATAGGTGCTTACCTAGAATGGTTAATGTAACTAGAAGCTGAAAACTAAAACATGAAAGTTAGATCATACTCTTTGTTGTTTTTCAGTTGGAACTAAACCTAGAACCATTACGAGCCTTCATAAGTCTAGCTACATGGCAAAGTATACCATGAAACAGGTAAGTCTTGTTGAGTATTAGCATACTCAGTCTTGCTAGTCTGTAATTCACGTATGGCCTGTGAAAACCCAATGAATAGTCCAGCCTGGCCATTCTCTGTTCTATTTGGCTGGTCCGTGGAGTGGGATCCGTTCCCGGCCGGCAATGACCTTCCGGAAGGACGCCATGTTTTGGGCTGAACGTGGTGTCAACTTTCACGACGTGTGTAGTCGCGTGTGAATTTCTTCCGCTGTGACTCTGAACAAGCTGTTTAGCTTGTTGTGTTAAACAATATTTGTATAAGTTTACTTTAAGCTTGAAACAATTTGTAATAATGTTTACTATCTCTGTAAATTAAAAGTTGGTGAGCTGTGGTGTGATTGTAAACTCGCCGTGGTGCGAGGTAAACCTACTTCGATCCTGTTGAACTGTGGTTGTATCGGGCGGTGACCCCATAGACCAATGGGTTGTTCCGTTTGAAGTGCGTTGAGTTAGTATCGCTTGTATAGCGATGACTAGCGCACTTGAGCCGGAATAATTTAAGCGGTTCTGCCACAGCTGGTATCAGAGCTGTAGGTTTACTTTTACAATCAACACTAAAACTGCAACAGCTCTTACAAATATTTTTAGGATAAAATTTGCTTAACAAAAGAGTTTACAAATCACATTGGATTCGTTAAGGTTGGTGCTTAGATCGTAAAGCCCTAAGGGTTTATATGGGAGTTATCAGGTGGCTACTAGTATTTATATGTGTATAGTTCAGTTCTAACTTGCAGCACTACTTTCTGTCAAAACTTACTTTCGAGCACAACCAACCCTAGATATCTATTTGCATTGTCTGTTCCTCAACGTCAGATAAGAAGGTAAGAAGGTAAGGATCCTCAGCCAACTGAGGGAGATTGGCCTTCCAGTCGGTGATGCGAACCGAACGCTGTTTCTCAAGCAGTAGCTTACTTGAGATGCTGCCAATATATCAACGATTGGTTGATCATATTGGGAGTATATGGTTCGGCACAGGGTATGGTGATCGCTGTTCATACCCCCATTCTAACCGGTACCCCCGTGAATACGTTGCAGATGTAACGTATGCTAATGGCATCCGTACGGTGAAAATTGTATGGATACTATTTCTATAGTGAACAGTACTGTTTGGGAACGCTTTCATGTCGTGCTGCCATGAAAAGGTTCATGTTATATAAATATGGTCTTCTGCAGGTATACTAACCACGATTAAGAGGTTAAGATGGATAGGACTTATCGACTAGTTATTAGAGAGCGACGTATGTGTTATGCCACCGAAACTAATCCCATAAGTCCAAAGATATTCGGCAATTGTTTTGGTTGTGAGGTCAAATAGTCCGGGGAATTGAGGCAAACCCGGACAAGATCCGAGCAATCGAGGCAATGAGGCCCCCTGCACGACTCAAGGACGTGTAGAAGTTGATGGGGTCCCTTGCAGCCCTCAGCCACTTCATCTCAAGGATGGCGGAGAGGGCTCTCCCTTTCTTCAAGTTGATGAGGGGGTCCGGTCCATTCACATGGACTGAGGAGGCAGAGCAAGCCTTCCAGGAGATGAAGCAGTATCTCACCTCCCTCCCGGTTCTGGTAGCTCCGGACCCGGGTGAGACGCTGTTTCTGTACCTTGCAGCGATGACTGAAGTGATCAGCATGGTGCTGGTCGCTGAGAGGTCCGAGCAACTCATGTAGGGGGCCCCTATGGTCCCCCCTGTGGGAAGTGGTGGTCCGACCTCCACCAATATGACAACCGACCTTGCTTCGGGGGCTCCGGCCGGATCCCGACCCGGGGAAGAGCCAGAAGACCTAGGGTCCGATGCCTCCCCAGTTCAGGGAGGAGGGCCCAATCTCGCTGCCAAAGCCAAGACCGTCCAAAAACCGGTCTACTACATCAGTGAGGTCCTACATGAGGCAAAGGCCAGGTATTCCGAGATGCATAAGCTCCTCTATGCTATACTCATTGCATCTCGGAAGCTCCGCCATTATTTCCAGGCCCACAAAATTATGGTGGTGACCTCCTACCCATTGAGGGCCATCCTCCACAACTCCAATGCCACGGGCAACATTGCCAAGTGGGCTGCAGAGCTCACTGGATTTCAACTCGACTTCCAGCCCCGCCATGCCATCAAGAGTCAAGTCCTTGCCGACTTCGTTGCAGAGTGGACTCCTACACCAAGTGTCCCTGGGGGTTCGGACCACGGTTCGGACCACCCGCCTCCAGTAACCAGGGCTTCGGTGTTCACCGGACCCCACTGGACGCTCTTCTTCGATGGGTCCGCACGCTACAAGAAGGATGGAGCCGGCGTGGTCCTCATCGACCCAAATGGCGAACAAGTGAAGTATGTGGTGCTCCTCGACTTTAAGGCCACCAACAACATGGCGGAATACGAGGCCCTGATCTTCAGACTGACGGTGGCTCTATCCCTAGGAGCTCCTGGTCAAGGGAGACTTCCAGCTCATCATCAGGCAGGTCCGTGGGGAGTGCAGTTGCAACAATCCCCAGCTCACAGCATACCTCATCCATATGAGGAAGCTGGAGAAGGACTTCGACGTACTGGAACTGCAACATGTTTCACGTGAAGACAACTCAGCGGCAGATGCACTCTCCACGAGGGCATCAACTCAGGCATCCGTGCCAGAGGGCGTCTTTCAATGATGGCTGCTAAAACCATCCGCCCAGCCTGCCAAACTGGGCGAAGGGGGTTAGTCTAGCACCTCGAAGCTAGCGGTCCCGGCGGCACTTCATCCGTGGGGTCCGCCAAGGATTGTGTGCACCTTCGAGGGTCCCGAAGACCTCGAGGAGCCGCATCCAAACTCACAGGGGGGTCCCGATGCATGGATCTCCGAGATCCGGGACTACCTAAAGACAACATCCTTCCTGAAGACCATGTATCCACTGAGCGTATAGTGCGATTGGCTAAGCGATACGCGGTGGTAGAAGGGGATCTCTACCACCGTGGCGCTAATGGCATCCTCAGGCGGTGCATCACCCAGGAAGAGGGCTGCGACTTGCTCGCAGAGATCCATGGAGGCGAGTGAGGAAGTCATTCTTCATCCCGCATGCTGGTCGGTAAGGCCTTCTGGCATGGCTTTTACTGGCCGACAGCACTCCAGCATGCAGCTGAGTTGGTAAAGTCCTGCAAAGCGTGCCAGTTCCATGCAAAGTAGATACACACTCCAGCTCAGGCACTGCAAATGATTCCACCCTCTTGGCCTTTCGCTGTATGGGGGTTAGATATCTTGGGACCTTTCCCCAGGGCCGTCGGCGGGTACCGGTTCCTGTACGTTTCCATCAACAAGTGCACCAAGTGGCCGGAAGCAACCCCTGTGGTCAACATCACCAAGGCATCGGCAATCGCGTTCCTCAAGTCAATTGTGTGCAAGTTCGGGGTCCCAAACCGAATCATCACCGATAACGGGACCCAGTTCAAGAGCCACCATTTTCAAGAGTACTGCGAGGACATCGGCATCCAGCTCTGCTTCCCTTCCGTGGCACATCCTAGAAGCAATGGCCAAGTGGAGCAGGCTAATGCTAAGATACTCAGGGGCTCAAGATTCGCACCTATAACAATCTTAAAAAGCATGGTGCGAAGTGGGTAGACCAACTTCCGAGAGTACTATGGGGGAACCGGACCACACCCAGCCGAGCGACCGGGGAGACCCCTTTCTTCGTGGTCTACGGGGCCGAAGCATGCCTTCCCCTGGAGATCACCATGGGCTCATTACGAGTCCAAACCTTCGATGAGGAATTGCAGGAGCGGCAGCGCCGTCAAGATGTAGACCTCGTTGACGAGCGAAGATGGCGAGCAGCGGTCCGAAATGCATGGTATAACCAAGCGCTCCAGTGTTACCATCAACGGTTCGTGCATAGTAGGTAGCTCCGGGTCGGGGACCTAGTCCTACGGCAAATCCTGAACCGAGAGGGGCTCCACAAGCTCTCCCCCAGCTGGGAGGGCCCCTTCAAGGTGTCAAAGGTGTGCTGACCCGGATCTATTCGCTTAGCTACGGAGGAGGGCGTGCAACTACCCAACCTATGGAACATTGAGCACCTCCTTAAGTTTTATCCTTAGGGGCTTAGCCGAGAATAAATTTTTTTCCTTTGTAATATGGTAGCACTACCGTGCGGACCAGGGCGGTGGAGGTCCGTCCTTGTAAACTCGGCCCCTGGCCTTCCTCGCACGTTCTATCTGTACCAACTTATCCAGGAAAAATTTATTTTCCGCCTGCCTTTGAGGTTTATGCAATTCAGTTTCTTTTCTTGTCTCTCGCTTACCATAACCCCCACGTGGTCCTTTATCCCTGTGCCGTGCTTGAGGCTCGAATTGAGTTGCTGGGTTGTGTCTCCACCCAGGACCTCTCCTTCACAGGAAGGAAGGGTCCGGTCTTCTGGGGACCGGCTTCGGGGAAGCGTACTTGCCCTCAGCGGGGTCCAGAGTTGTGTAGCCGCTTAGCCTGGTTCCGTACCCTAAGCCTGCACGCTCTACCTCCCTAGGATAAGTACCGTAGTACCTAGAACTGTGGATCCGGAAGTCCGGACCCCTTCCATCCTTGAGCATGGGTCTTGGTCTTGGCGCTCTAATTCACTAAGCCCAATCTTACATCTCAAAGGACTTTTGCCGGCAAGGTCCGGGATCCCGTGGGAATGATTGCTAAGTGTGGATCCTAAGTCATGTGCAGGACTAAACCTTGTTTTTGTGTTAGCTAGTCCCAATCCCTTGTGACTACCTCCCAGGGGGCCAAGGGACCTCGGTAGTCCAGAAAGTACACGACAGAACAAGCAAATGGAAAAATGGCTAAGTTTTTATTGCAAAACAGTTAAGTTTTTATTGCTTGACATATACAGAATATCACATTACTTATAATGTATACATAAATAATTTGTATTACATAACTTTGTATTACATATCATATACAAAACTTTGTATAGCTTACAATATGCACAAAAACAGCAAAAAGACTACTCCTAGTCCTTCGGCGTCCGGAGGGGCCTCCTCCTTCTACAGGTCCGGCCTCGTGCTGTGCTCGAAGTGGGCGGCCACAATCTCCACCGCTTCTTGCACTCCTTCCCGGGCGGCGGCCTCCGCTTCTGGTATGGGGCCCTCCAGGACTGGAGTCAAGGAGATGACGGGGTTGTGACTCCGGAAGCAGGTAAGGACGTAGTCAACCACCACCCGAGCAAGCTCCCGTCCTTCGGCCTCCAGGCGTGCGACGAGAGTGGACTCCAGGCGCTGCAGACGCTCGGTGGTGGAGTCCAGCTCTAGAAGGACGGCGCCGAGTGAAGAAGGGGCCTCTGCAACCTGGATGGGACTTAGCCCAAGGGGTTCCAATGTGGTGCTTGCTTCACCGACCCACTTCACGATCCGCTCGACCCCGGCGCGCTGCTCAGCTAGGAATCCCTCCACCTTGGCCTCCCGCTCCTCGAGGTCCCGGGTCCGGGCCTCCAGGTCTGACCGGAGGGGAGTGAAGCGGGCCTCCTCCTCCTGGACGGCCACCTCCCGAAGGCTGAGGGTGGCCCGCTCATCATCAATCGTCTTTCCCATGGCCTTGGATGTGTCGATTGTGTGACGATCCGACCGTTCCTTCAACTCCACCTCCATCTCCTTCCGGGTCACCTCCTTCTCCCGGGTGGTGACCGCCATCTCCCGATCGATGACCCTGCGCATCTTCTCGCGCTGGACCTTGCAATCCCGCTCGAGCTGGGCCCATTCCTCGGCGGCGCGGGAGGCCACCACCTGGATGCGGTCCCCCAGACGGCGCTCCCAGTCGGAGAGCCGAAGGCGCTTTGCCTCCAGCCTCTCCCACTCCGCCGGAAGCCCGCTTTCGCCTCCTCCATCGCCCGCTGGGCCTTAACCAGGAGGCGGGGAAGAGGGACCTCCACCGGGCTCGGGAGAAGGTGCCTCTCGTACACCACCTCCGGCACGTCCTCCTACGCAGGCTGGGGGCCGGAGCTGGGAGCCCCTGCGACTTCTGCTGCTGCGGCTACCCCCACCGTCGTCGCAACCTCCTCCGCGGCTGACACTGCAGAGGGAGCCTCCGCCGTGGCTCCCAATGCGGCCGCCGTGGCAGTCTCTCCGCCTGCCATGGCTGGGGGGTCACCTCCGTCTGGGGTGCGGCCTCGGCCGCCGGAGCTCCGGCCCGTGCCTCTGCGGCCGTGGGCGGGAACGGTGGTGCCGTTGATGATGTCGCCGGCCTCCCAGCAGTGGTGGAAGAAGCCAGCTCGGGGCCGGACCTCCTGGCCGGAGAGTCGCCGGAGGATGCGGAGGTTGTGGCAGGGCCAGTAGTCCTGGCAAACATCATCAAGATAAGGACCTAGAAAATAAATGAATCAAGAACACATGAGGAGTCCCTCCTTCTTGAGGATGATGCCTCAGGCGACTGGCGGGGCCTCTCCGCCGAAGGCATCTCAGGTGACGGTGGCGGGGCCTGCTGCTGCTGTGGTGGTGGTGGCGGTGGCGGTGGGACCTGCTGCTGCCGCTGGGACGATGCTGGTGGCGGCGCCTGGCGCTGCTGTGGGGGCGCCTGGCGCTGCTGTGGAGGTGGCGGCGGCGGTCGATGCTGTGGCGGAGACCGCCGCGTCTCCTCTGGCCTCCCTTGCGGCTGCTGGCGATGCGGCGGCAGCGGCGGAGCCCGGGAGCTACTGTGCGCCCCCAACTCCGTCATCTTCTGGAGCTTGGGGGCCGGCTCCCCCATGAAGGATCCATCGCCACGGCGGAGCCTTCGTGACCTGTCCTCCTCGCGGTCCCAGCTGCTCTGCGAGGTGGCCGCCTCTGGCACCTTCTCCTTCCCGGAGGGAGCCGGGCCCCCGTGGCTGGACTCGCTGGGGCTTAGATCGGCGCGCTGGTGGCTGTCAGGCGAGGTGCCGGGGATCCGTATCCCACGATTGGGGTCACCCCTCACCTGCTGGACCGCCAGGCTACCCTCGTCCAGGGTCGACAGCGACGCCAGGACCGCCGTCCGCATCGCCTGGTCCTCGCACAGGGCCTTGATCCCTCTCGGCAGCACCAGCAGCTCCGGGGCATATGCCTCGCCGGTCATCGCCCGAATCAGGACCTCCAGCTCCGCGCCGGACAGATTTGAGCCGGCCCCGCGCACGATTCTGCTGCAGTCATTCACCCCGGTGAACATGCAGGCCATCCTGGATCGTTGTTGCAGGGGAGCGATGCGGCGCCTCAGGAAGTCGCCCAGCACCATCATGGACATTAGGCTGCCCCTCGCTAGAGTCTTGACCCGGTCCAGTACTGGGTCGAGCTCCGCCGGTAAGGACGGCTTGGCCTTCCAGTTGCTGCGGTCAAGGAGGGGCCCTTCAGTCGGCAGCTCGAGGTGGTCGTTGGCATCGGTCATGGCGATGACCCAGTCCATGCACCAGTCCTACCACTTGGCGCTGGAGAAGGCGCTGATGTAGGAGCTGGACATCCCGTGCCGAAGCTGGAAGTAGTAGGCGCCGACGGCGCACTTGCTCCTCCCTGACCCGACCAGGGCGTAGAAGTGCCTCGAGATGGTGTCACAGGGACGGACCCCCACGAACATCTCCATGAAGTGGATGAAGACAGACACGAGGAGGATGGAGTGGGGGGTGAGGTGCTGGAGCTGAAGACCGAACTCCTCTAGGAGCAGAAGGAAGAAGGAGGAGATCGGAGGGGCTAGCCCGCAGGAGATGTACGCATTGAAGAGGACGAACTCCCCCGTGACCAGTCGTTGAGGGAGCTCGAGCCTGCCCAGATATTCCTGGTGAGCTCCGGCGTGGTCCACCCCAAGAGGCGGCGCACCGCGTCGAGCTGTTCCTGACGCTGGAAGCGGCGGGGATGGCTAAGAGGAGACATGGTGGAAATCGCCGAGGATGCGAGGGGAAGGATTGCAAGGATGCAGGAAGAGAAGAAGGCGCCGGGCGCAAAAGGCAAATCGCAAAAGTGCGAGTGGAGACGAAAGGGCATTGTGGCGTCTGGAGAAGGCAAGTGCGAAAATGTAGCCGATCCCTGCGGCACTTGCCTTTAAATAAAGCTGATCCCCCTTGGCCTCCACGGCGACCGAGGGGAATCCGAAGAGTTGTTCGCACCAGGCGCCCGCCTCTCACCCCCTATGATCGGTGGGCCCGGGCCCGCCGGTCAAAGGTGTGGTCGCTGGAGGCGGGCCGAAAAGGTGGAATCCGAACCGCCAGTACGGCGGGACGTGCGCGAATAAGACAGGAAGCTGAACCGTCAGGTGCGCAGAACGCGGGCAGTGGACGACGCCTCGGAGATCTCACCGGAGGGGAAAGTCCTTTTTGCCCCTTCGCAGTGGGCGCAAGCTGTCCACCCGGCGCGACACAATATTATCGCCCCACCTGCGGGTTTGTTCCTCACCCGAGGTGGGCCCGGGGGCCTCTGTCGATACATACAGACAGGGGTACCTCTTACTGGAGTGTCCAGCCCGAGGGACGTGAGATTATCCGTAACCTTGCACTATGCCTTTGGGTGACGGGGCGTACGGCCCGGGCCTGACAGCTGGGGGCACGGTCTCCGAACCTCCCCCCACGCTCTGGCAGGTCCGGCCCCTCCACGTGCCTACGAGGACAAGGTGCTCAGGAACGGCTACCGCGGGCCCGGACCACCGCGGGGTGGTCATGGGCTCCTACATGTGGAAGCCGGACCCCAGAGGACCTGAGCGCCTGGGCAACCAGGGGGGCCCGGACCTCCCTTCCCACCGGGGAGGAGGTCCGGAGCCGCCACGTGCTTGCTAGACCAGCACCACCACGTGTCCGGTGGGAGCCGGCCTTCTACGAGAACTCAGCCCAACTACCGCATTAAATGCGGGTGGTTGGGGTGCGCATGCCCGAAACAGGGCATGGGCTTCCCACTGACACGTTGGGCAGGTATGCTGACACCACGGTAAGCCCGCCAGTTACCGAGGCGGTGCGTCGCATCACCACACCGCGTGCGCGGGCGAGGGGCGAGTAGTCACATCACGGCGCCGCGCGCGTGAGCAAAGGATCATTATGACCTGCTGCAGGAAGGCCGCGGCGTGCGCTGCTACAGTGCGCAGAGGCTACAGCACGGCAGGTCAGCATAGCCCCTTCGCCTATCAGCGGGAACTGACCCTACAGTGACAGCATGTCTCCCACTACGCATGTCACTGACAGCAGACCCTGTGCTAGCGAGACGGCACATGACCATACCCTGGTAGAGGATACGCACGGGGGCCGAAGAGGAAGATTTTCGAATCTGTGGCATTTAAGGCTCCAATGTGTATGTTATTTAATATGTCGCCGGGTCCACTTATTGGGACCCTGCTCAGTGTACGCGCTCCCCTTGAGCCTATAAAAGAGAGAGTGCGAATGTTAGAATTCAAGTCTCAAGCTTCCCAAGCTCACACAAGTTCCACAAACACAGAAGATTCACAAGCTCAGGCAATACATCTCACAGTGGACGTAGGGTTTTACGCTCTGGCGGCCTGAACCACTCTAAACTCTTGTGTGCTTTCCGTGTTCATATGCCCCTTGATCTAGCATTCCTTGATTTCCCCCAAACTCATCCTAAACTAGGATTAGGCGGGTGCACTCCACCACCCGGCTAAAGAAAACCTCCGACAGCTTTGATAAGCAAAGGTGCTGTCCTACAACATTTTAATAGAACACACTTATATGAGCCTGACGTTAAACGTCGCAGTCTATGAGATTTGGGTAATCTCTAGCAAGATTATGAAGAGATCAGGGAGTACGATGTATATGCTCCACCCGAGGGGTAGGCTACTAGTAGCTTTGTATTGGTTATGACTTTGAGTGAAACTTGTTCGTAAAAAAACTCAATTCCAAGGCATAGTCTATTGTCAAGTTGTGAATAAGCATACCTTGAAGCTCTAGGCAGAAGTTCAACTTACCTGTCTCTGCTGAAACACTAATATATTAAACAGTGGTAAGAACAAGCAAAATTGTAAATGGGTATTTGAGATCTAGTGGGGAATTGCTGGAATTTTAGTGGGCTTGACCCATTAACAACTTTAGAAATTATGGTAAATCTCAATAGCCCATGTATACAAGAGGATGTGCTGCAAGTTTAGTCTCACCTTGCTCGTGGAGCAAAGGGATGGCGGTTGGCTTTCCTATACCAACGGCCTCCACTAAAAATACATCAAAATAAGCTAGAGTTTTACCTCTTCTCACTGCTACGCCGCCACCGTAGCCTTCTCCATCCCGAGCGCTAGCGTGCATCGGCAAATGGGAGATTAGATCTCCATAACACTTTACCTTTAGGATCCTGCACCAGGAAAGGGCGAATAAAATTTTTGGGAAGCACTTCGCGCTACTCACGACACGTCTTCCACCCAACTCCGTCGCCTCACGGGCCAACTGCCTTCGTCGTCTCTAGCAGCGGCACCATATTCTGTGATCTCATCTACTTCTTAAGCATGTACAATGACATTCTAGCTATATTATTTATATTATCTAGTATATTAGATC
The DNA here is from genome assembly GCF_002211085.1 of Panicum hallii. Taxonomy (NCBI): domain Eukaryota; kingdom Viridiplantae; phylum Streptophyta; class Magnoliopsida; order Poales; family Poaceae; genus Panicum; species Panicum hallii. The sequence goes on from NC_038046.1 coordinate 48,083,315, forward strand.
CATACATGCTGGTTTTAGATCTATACATGCTGGTTTATGTATTCATCATAATTTATACTGCAATGGCCTATATTGTCAACAGAAGCTTCGGTGCAACGGGCCATTAACACAGGCCCAAGTGCGCCGTGGGATCGTTAAACAGAAGGCACAAAAAACTAATAAAAAGGTGAAACTTGTGGCTGCTGGGATTCGAGCCCAGGTCTCCACGGCCACAACGTGGAATTCTCACCACTAAACTACAGCCACATTTTGTGCTAAGACTCCTTCAAGACGTTTCTTATCATGGGTACCCGTGTGACAAACAGCTCAACGCCGTAGGCAGATTTAACCTTGTTGGGACAGCGTCAATATGTTTGAATGAATTCATTGCCCTACATCAAGGGCCTGTTTGGTTACTTGGAATTAGGATGAATTGAAATGTTTTCCAGTAAAATTCCCATGGCTCGAGTATTGGAATAATACAGTTCCAACATGAACTGCGTAAAATACCTGCGAAAAATAAACTTTGTTCCATTGTCTTTATTCCTCCTTTAAAAAACTTGTACAAATAAAACCCCACCACTATCTGGTGAAAGGCTACTCTGAGCACATTGTACAATCTCCTACTTAGCTCATCCAAACAGACTTTACAAACCAAGAACACAACCTTTCACCTTTTTAAACCCCAAATATGAATGAACTGCCAAGCTCCCAAGAAAAATGAGCCGCAGCCGACAATGAACTATTTGGCATGTCCCCAAACAAAAGGTAATCTATGCAGTACTAGATGCTACATCAGAATAATCGTCACTGAAATTATATTGCTCATAAACTTGGAACAACATCTCTCTGCAGGGCACAACTGCCCCAATCTTGATGCAAGCCAGGAATGCACCTGACAGCTTTCTATGCAGGCTGTAAACTTCATCTGGTGGTGGGGTCAGCCTGTGCTTCAACATGGTAGCCCCGAGATTGGAAACACTATGTGTGATATTGTTTGCTCGAAAATCATGGCCACCTGGCTTTGCAAACGGCACACCAACAATGAAGGCTGCTTGGACATGAGCATCCAGCATGACTTCTGGTTCCTCGCCAGTAAGGAATCCAAGTCTGCGGGACATCTCTAAGACAGCAGCCCGATCTTTGTTTGCACAGGCAATGACCTGAGCGAAAATACAAGAAATCAGAAACCAACCATCTCGAAAGCAGCAGATATGGCAGAATTCTGATAATGGAAGGGTGCATTGGTTCTCAGTATGTACCATGCGTAGATAATCATCTACAAAGCGCTTTGGAAAATCACGAGCTGCCCCAAAGTCGATCAGATTGAATTTCCTTGTAGCATCATCATACAGAAAATTACTCCAATTTGGATCAGTCTGCGCCAAATAAGTAACCAAAGGTCAGCATAAAAAGAGTAGTGTACATGACAGGTCTTCAACCTTTGACCATTTGCACTACAAATTAGCAATTGATGCCTTGATGGGACTTTAGTACGATGCAGATTATACGTACTGCAAGCTCTAAGTATTAGTTATTTAGGAATTTAGCAGATCGAATGAAAGCCAACACATGCCTGCATGAATCTGAAGACAAATAACTCCTTTATTGTAAGCTCAAGCAGTTTACAACCAACATAATTGCGGGTCTCCTGGCTTAACTGAGCAACCTTATCAATAGGGACCCCTGTACAGAACCAACAGGTAGGTGCAGATGTTAGGATCTCCCAACAAAATATACCAGTTCTCAATTTCATAAAGAAAGAGTGAGCAGCAGAAGACATCAAATACTGTTGCATAGTTTGATCCTAATATTAGAAGTATATTTAACATGTTTCAGTTCATTAATTTAACTTCCTTGCAGATAAAATAAACATAGGAACCATTTGCCATGAAGTCCAAAACTAATTAGCATAAACAAAATTGTTTTATTCTTCAATGGTTAGTGAGTTTATTGCCACATAGCTGAAACCTGAAATATGACAGTTCTATTCTATGACCATAAGAGGCTATTGAAGCATAATTCTAATTACAAAATTCACGGAGACAAACTAGTGAACCAGTCAATCCTTTTATTCAACTGTCTAGTAAAGGCATAATATGTTCAAGCTCTCTGTTGGAATGCGTACTGCAAAATAATCAGGCTTTATAAGGAACTCCATAACAAACACTTTTGCCTCTCTTTGGTTATATGGTTAGTTTAAGATACTGATATCTAGGGTAACTTCAAATTGTCCGTATGCCAGCATTTCATGCTCAACATTTAAAAGCAAAGTAGGTTGAAGTGGATACGCCATATATCACAAGAGTAAAGGGATCCCAAGTCTACTTATGGAATTACACTAAATAGTTGAACATATCTAAAAAATGTCATAATTTAATCCGGTAATATTAAACAATACATACACAGGGCAAAATCATAGCAGTTTTGCTCAAAATACCTGGAACAAACTCGGAGGTCAGTACTTTCTTGCTAGATAATTGATCAATGACCTTTGGGACATAGTAGCCATCACTATCAGATAGCAATTCTTTGTAACGCTTCTGGTTACTTGCTTCTAACACATAATCACATTCCCTTGCCAGCTCCTGCTTTGCCACCTGAATTATATAACATGAATATCAAGGAGCTTATTCTCTGTATGTTATAAATTTGCATCAATGTGACAAGTCATTTGGTTTCTATTAGAAGAGTAGAAGTTATGATACAGAAAATACCAACGTATGATCAGTATGCGTAGTTGACCCATAAGATTATAGAATGTATGAACAGAGATTGTAAAGGACAGCAACTTGCTGGATGCGACTATTAGAAATTCCACATTTCGTTTTGAATTTTTTTAATTTGTATAATGAGTAAAGATCAGCATTGGTTCATCTCATACAGAAAAGAGCTTATAACATACTCATATGTGCAAGTACATCACATTACAATGTCGTCCATTTGCACAACAAATACGATTTTGACAGAAAGAATAAACAATACAAAAGCATGCCAAAACGCAGGCAGAAATACGATGAGAAAAAAAACAGAGTGAATCATCTGTATCTCTATCAAAATAATGAAGAAAAGGATTTACCTTCATAGCTCTATCAAGAAAAAGACCTTTAGGGATGAGATTTGTATAAGTTAGAAGTAGCCTAACATTCTCAATATCACTTTCTATACTATCTGCAACCCCAGGGTATTGTATTTTCATGACAACATCTGACTCGTCCTTCAAAACCGCCCGATGGACCTGGTTGAAACAAAAATGGGCAATAGATAAGCAAAGGATATGGGTTGACAATGAGAGCAGCAGCCAACAACATATTTAGTATCAGATAGTGCTGAGGTTAATGCTCAAATTTCACATTCAGTGAATAGTTTAGCATGGAGGGCAACGTCCTCTGCCAAACCAACCTGCCCGATGCTAGCTGCGGCTAGCGGCTCATAGTCGAAACTCCGCAACTTGGAGGACCAGTCAGTACCAAGCTCGGCATCAAGGACTGAATTTAGCTGCTTCCTTGGCATGACATCAGCACCTTGACGAACAATATCAAGAGCTGCCAATACCTACATTAAGTCAGCCAACATCAATTTGATTGGCAGATCACAATAAGATGATAAAACAAGCATAAAACAATAGCGAAAAACCCAAAATTGCAGCATCAGATTCGAGATACTACCGGCGGAGGCACAAGGGATTCATCTTGAATGCTCAGCATCTGGCCCACCTTGAGTGCCGCTCCACGCATCCGGCAGAGCGCAAGGGCAACACGCTCAGCATTCTGATCGGACAAGAATGGCGACAGCGCTGACTGCTTGCCCTGTTTGTCCACCGGTGCGCCGTACATCACCCGGCGGGCCGACTCCTGAACGGTGCCCCATGCTAGCCCGGCACCCAGTCCTGCAAACCTTAATTGTTCCCACACATCACCAAAAAACAGCACAATTCATTCATCACCTCTTTCAAATTGAGATGGACGCCTATGAGCAAATTAAAGCGAACATGCATTCTTTCAAATTTCAGTTGAGACGAATGCATGGCTTGGTAACTTACCCTAGGGCTCTGGTGAAGGGCGTGGACGGAACCCTCCGCTCCCGTAGCCGCCGCCTCTTCTCCACTGACGCTGGTGAGGGCAGAGGGGGCGCCTGTGGGGGCAAAGGAGAGGGCTCAGGAGGAGCCGCCACAGGATCGGGACTTGCCGCCGCTACGGCAGCTGGTTCAGCTACCACGGCGGCGGCTGTACCAGTTCCGGTGATCTGCGTCCGCGCGGGGTGTGCGGGCTCTTGCGCCGGCGGGGACAGGGGCGGCGGCCGCTCCAACGGGGGCTCTTGTTGGGTCGCAGCGGCATCGTCGTGGGTGAAGTATACCACGGAGGAGGAGGGGCGGGAGGATTCGGTGGCGGGGTGCGGCCCAGCGCCTGGAGGGTCCTGCGGGCGGCGCGGGGTGCCCTTGGTGAGGCCGGCGAGGTCGGTAGCGGCGAGGAGAGCGGACCTGAGGACGTCGCGTGGGGAGGTGCCCCTCGTGGCTTCGCGGGCGACGAGCGCGGCGCCATCAAGCAGGCGCCGGAGATCCCTGGACGCCATGGGAAAGGCCGAAGGGGGGGAGGCGGGGACCCGAGGCGTGGAAGGCCCCTGGACCAAGAAGAGAGCGCGGATGCGGGCGGGCGGCAGGCGCGGCGAGAGCGAGACACGGGCCACGTCTCCGCTTGGTGTTGGGCCCCTCGTGAATATCACTTTATGGGCTTCCGCCTACGTGGGTAGTTCGTTAGGCCCAGCCAGCCACCAGTGGTTTATTTTTTTCCCCTCCACGAGCCATTACTGAGGCCTCCCGCTCGAGCAAAAAGGGTAATCAACGAACGGTCTTTGTCAGTAAAGTAGCTATAGGTTTAGCTAAACAAACAGCAGTTCGTCTACAGCTATTACATAGAATTATGATGCCGTAGATCATGCATGGTCTGCACGGTAGCCTAACGTATGGTAGGAGATGCTACCTTAGTCTTGTAGTAGGTTGCATTGATACATGGCCTGTGTATGCATATGAAGGAGTAAGTTTTTTTAAAAAAAAATGCAGGTGTTCCCAAAGATTGTTAAAGGCAGTGTTAGCATAGTACAGCAGTTGAAGTAAAAATCGAAGAAGTTCTTGTAGTACCTGTTCAGCATTTGTGCTTCCATTCCCAAGGCTCTCGGTTGGAGTCTGTCCAGATACAGTTTTAGTCAGTGCTGATGGTCTGCAAAAGGTCACTCATGCGGTGTGTTATTTACAGAGGTGCAAAATATGTGAACTGAACATGTGTAAATTTGTGGTATCTGATGATACATTACCGATTGCGTAGTAGTCCCGCGTCGTCTGATGAAAACGCAAGGACAGAACTTATCCAAGTCGACCAGCAGCTAGGGGAACCGAGGCGCGCCACGGTTGCGCCAGCACACCAACATGCAAAGCACGCGGAGATCGAAACGGATCAGATTTGGATAGCATTTTTTATCATATTTTAACTCAAATGCAGATATAGATTTGAATATTTTTGAATTCGAATGCAAAACGGATGCCTCGGATTCAAATTCGGATATTTACTTTATATATAGGATAACATTAAGCTATTTTTTATTGATAGTTTTAAATATAAAATCATTGTATATGTACAAACTAAAGTATGACAATATAACAAATATAGCTAGTCAAAAATAACTTATTTATCAAAAAATATTTTAATAAATAAATATATAAAAAACTAGAAATTAAAATATATTTTCAATAAATATATAAACATTTTTAATTAATATATAATAAAAAATTATAAAAGTAATTTCACCCATAAATAGATAAAATAAGAATCTGTACGAGTAAACTTAATCTTCTTATAACTTTATTATAAAAATTAATATTATTGGTTATGAAAAATAAATATGACTTTTTAAATAGTTCTATTATTGGTTATGGAAAATAAATATGATTTTTAAATAGTTCTACTGAAAACGGATACGAATAGTGTCGGATATTATCGAATACGAATGTGGAATCGGATAGAATAAAGAATGAAAATCGGATTCGGGTGTATCCACTTTACTACCATATTAAATTCGAATTTGGATACGGATATCCATATTGATGTTTAAATGGATACGGATATCGGATATCTGTATTCACATTCTCGTCCCTATCCATGACCCGGCAAGGCGGCAACGCAACGCAACGCACGCAATCGGCAATCAAACCGTCGTGGAAAGGGTAAAAATCTAAGGCAGGTAGCTTCGCCAGCCGACTCCAGCCGAGCGATGAAAATCGTACGTACTAAAACAATTTCACATACGTGGCGGCCGCCAAGTCCAGCAGGTTGAATAAGAGGTATTTCAACTGCTGGTCCTATCCATTTTCCGTAAAAAAATAGTTTATACTAAGATTCGTATCGTAGAAGATGGATGTCTAAGGGTCTGTTTGGTTTCAGCACTGAATTTTAGTCCCGTCACATTGAATATTTAGATACCAATAAAAAATATTAAATATAATCTAATTACAAAACCAATTGCATAAATGGAGGCTAATTCACAAGATGAACCTATTAAATCTAATTAGTCCATAATTTGACCATGATGTGCTACAGTAAACATATGCTAATGATAGAATGATTAGATTTAATAGATTTGTCTCGTGAATTAGCACCGACCTTTTTTTCTTTTGCCTTTTACCTTTATGGATCTCTCCCTCTATTAAGTTAGATAGCCAACAAAGCAGAATGACACCAATTTAATATGCAAAGAAATAATCAACAACTAATAAGATAAAAGTTAGAATGACTAAATCTAGATTCACTAAGTCACTATATATGGGCTGAAAACGAGTTGAAAAAACTATAGGATGCAATTAAAAACATATCAGAGAAATATCATGGTGCGATGCAAAGGAGGAAAAACAATGAATATAAATGAAAAATCATATGAAGTAATTATAATTAAATTTATATCATATCTGCTCATCATGCTCATAGATAATATCATATTAATTCATCTATCACATGTAGTACCTGCTCATCATGCTCATAGATAGCATTAGTTTCACAAGCGTATGTCATTAATCAACCAAAACTTACTAAACGAGCCTAGATGTTCTTTCGATCATAAGACAAGGTCGAGCCATAGATAGGTTCGGTTGGCCTTTTACCCTATTAAACCTTGTGGGTGGTTCGGTAGGTAGTATAGGAAGAGAAATGAGAACTTTAGTGGTGGTAATTATTGGTGACATATGAGAATACTTTAAAATGATCTAAATTTCCTAGATTTTTCTCCATTATTAGTTCCATTTTTTATCACTTCTATTTCTCTTTTGCAGTTATCAATTTTAATTTTGTTTTGCTCCGGATTATGAGAAAAACCTTGAAAACAAGCCCTGTTATCAAGAGTTTCCATATTTGCTTTCATCCCTAATTATATGATTCCACATCATCACCCTTTTTATGTTGACTAGGTATGTGCCCGTGTGTTGCTACGGGTGAAACAAATTCTCTATGATCATTTATTTCATCATACGAAACATTTACTACAGGCAGCGAAATAATTTAAATGCAGTACATAAAGTCCACGAAAATAGTTATTTGAAGTATGTAATTTTCAAATTAAACAAAGCAAGGTGCATTCCAAGCTCAACCTAGTAATCCTCAAGTTACATCCCAACTTCCAAGACCAATTTGTATCTGTAAATTCCTATAATTTAAGCACTCGACACAACAAAGCAAGCTAGATTCCAAGTCCAATTCGCCTCTGCAAATTCCTGTAATTTGCAAGCACTTAACCCAAAAAGGCATTTCAAGCCTTTGTGCCAAGAGCCGTAAGTATCAAACCTAGTAAGCAATAGCGAATGTGCCTCATGTAATAAGTAAGGCCACATAATAAGAAGCTACTCCGCAGAACCAGTGTTTCCATGTTCAAATCACAAGCTTTGAAACCATAGAAACAAATAGCATCACTTAGGGAGAATAAAGACATTCTACGGAAAACCTAAAAACCAAGCTACTCCATAGAACCAGTGTTTCCATAACTGAAGAATTTTTGCATCCGTGGAAAAATAGAGGAGATAATCCCTGGAGCGCCTAGAAAATTGACACTTCATCTCATCTTCATGCCCGGAATAGCTTGGACTTTCTACATTTCGTCGAATCCAATAATAGACACATGAAACAGACGTGTCTTGATCCAGTTCAGGGTTAGCAATCTTCAGAAACTCCACATCATCTTGGAACATTCAGATAGCAGTTATCCCACATTTATGAAACAAAGAGATAAATAAAAGGAGCTTGGAACAAATAAACTGTTGGAGCTTGGAACAAATAAACTGTTGAATTAACCATAGATTCAATTTAAGTTGTCATGTGAGGGTTCGAGCCGCTCTTAATCGTAAGCACAGCTAATATATCAGTTTTATACTCTATTGAGGTTGTACACTTTACCGACAAGTTGTGTCTCCCTTGCTGCCCGAGGTAGCTAGCCTCTTGGATACTTCCAAGGTGGGTGGCAGTGATTCACTTAAAAAACTCCCTAACAAGTGGTAACCAAGTTTCAGCAGCTGCGTGAGTGAATCTCCCCCAAAACGTGATCATAGCCATGCGTACACCCTTGGTAGGCAGCGAACCCCTCATCACAGGGCCCCTATGCGCCTTTCGATAGGCTACCAACGAGTTAGAGACATCTAATTAATTAGATCAGAGCCATATAGTTCCTATGGTTATACTATTTTCCCGGATGATCGCTCCATGGTTTAAATTCACTTCATCCTAGTGGTTCCGAAATATGCAACACATGTGAGAAATATTGAGCTGCATGGAGGAGCGCAGTATCCAGCATTGAGACCGCGCTGCTGCCTCCTCTGCACCGAGCGTGGACCCACCCACCATCTCCTACCTCCAGCTACCACATCCGATCCCCTCCACCAAAATTGCCAACCGGAGGCCCGGAGCTCCCCCAGCGTCCGTAGCCCAACCTCAACAATCTCAGCGATCATCTTATACTCTCTTGACGTTCCTCTCATCAATCACGCAACAATTAGGACTAATGGCTATGATTCCCGCCATTGCCTTTGAAGCAAGCACGCAAGCACAACAGCAGGTTGGCGTTGCGGCTGCTGGCAGCCTGCTTCTCCTCTTCCCACGCAAGCACAGCAATAGATCTCCTCCAGCCAGGAAGAAGCAATTTGTGATCCCCTAATTTCTTTTGCTCGTTTCTTCCCCAAATAACACCAGAGCAACTCGTACAGCAGCTCCTCCCAGACTCGACCGGCGGCACCTTCGCGTCTTGCGCAAACCCCATTCAAGCGCGCGCGTTAGCAACGACATCCGCCACGAAGGAGAGCACGAGCGGGCTGGAGGTGCGTACAAGTCGTCGGATTTTGGTGGCCGGGACGGGGACCCCGTCGACGGGAGAGGGGTGCCGAGCGCGGGGGCCGCAGCGCGCGGCGAAGGAGGGGGAGCGGAGGAGGCCCGGCGTCGTGACAGAGGAGGCCAGGAAGGGGGTGCCGAGCGCACGGGCCCACGGCTCGCGCTCCGGCAGCGCGGCGGAGGACGGGGGGTGCCGAGCGGGCGGCGCAGGAGTCGGAGTGGCGCGGCGGCGGCGCAGCAGTCGGAGGAGAGCATACGGGATCAGGAGGAGGGGAGCGGAGGGCAGAGGATGTGGTTTGGACGATCGGAGGGGCTGCGGCGTGCGGAGTGAATGAGTAGCAGGGGGCGACGCGGAAAATAATATGACGGCGGAGATCTTCCAGTAGAATGATAAAGGTGGGGTGGGAGAAGATCGAAATAAAAAAATTGTCACTCAATTAGTTTTTGTTAGTAGTAGAGATCATGGTGTTTTTTTCTTATCTTGTCATCAGACACTTAAAGCGTTTTATGCTTAAACAAAGTAAGTGATGTGGTGATCCCTGGATGAACTATCAATTTGCAGCTTATATCCTTGAATTTATTAAGTGGATCATTTGTGTTTTAAACGTCTAATCTGTGTTGATCCACGTCTAAACCTCTAATTTCTCGCCTTCAAATTTAATAGTCTAGATTTCAATACTATACCCGTGGTCAATGTAGTAGTACTTAGAGTAGTGTTTCTAAATTACTCTATTACCTTTTCCATTGGCTCTCACTGACCTCATATACATTTTTTGTTTTCTATTATTTTTATACTAAAATGTTACAAAGCATAGTTGTCGTTGTAACCATTGCCGGTACACACAACAATGCTATTTAGAAAGTTGGTGCACCTGGTAATAGGCATCTACATAGTACTCATGCCACCCAATTTTTACCCCCACATTATATACGAGAAAAAAGTGTGACCCACATGTCATGCGGAGCGGAGCGCAACGGTCGATTGTATAGATAAGAGATAGAAGGGAGAAATGGCCATGTTAGTACACCATATAAAATATGTGATTAATGATATATAGCCCTCGAGGTGCACAAGTAGGAAGCCATATATAGCAACACCCTCAAAACAACTTCGAGTACCGTCGATGTACTTGTGAAAGATGTAATATGAATATATTTTCTACTTCCTCCATCTCAATTAAAATATAAGTCATGTTAGTAATATTTTAAATAGCGGGCAATAAAGAGCTCTGCTCAGCCGACATAGCGCCACTATTTAGTGCAACATTGTTGTGGCGGTAATTTGCTAGAACCGCTATAGCACGTTATCTGCACTATATTGAAACATTGTGTTTCAGTTTTGTTATAAGTCAAACTTCTTTAAGTTTGGCTGAAAATATATTGATCTACAATACCAAATAAACACTATCAGGACATATCTTATGGTGGATTTGATTGACAAATTTGATATTGTAGGTGTTAGGGTATTTTTTTCTATACACTTGGTCAAAGTTAGAAGACTTTGATTACAAAAAAGTAAAAATTCTCATGTTTCCACTGTTCATCACCTTGTTAATCTTTGTTTGTTGAATTTTTGGAAGGTCTGATCTGCTTTGTGATCTCTTCTTTTATCTATCATATGTTTTCCTTCTTTCCATTCACCATCCCTGAACCGAAATCTATTTATCTTTCCTATGTCCAGCTTGTATTCTTTGCTCAGGATCGACTCTATACTTTCAAGGGCCCTAGAGTGGACTCGATGTTGTGACCCTTTCGACTATATATACTTTGTAGGCGAAAAGGATACTTTTTCTAGCATTTATCTTGTATGTGGTACAAATCAACATCCATGACACAAACCAATTAATATATAAGAGTAAACTTCTAACGTCATATTTCTTGATCATTTATGAACACTGTCAGTAACTCAATATTACAAAAGATATTCCAAAAGGGGAGTAAAATGGATCTTTGTGTTCAGGAATGACAAGATCTGCTGAGTCAATTGATTGCAATCAACAGCAAATGAGAAAAAGAAATACTAGCTAATTGTAGAAATAAGTCGTTGCTACAAAGGTTGCCAGCTCAAGGAGGGTCTTGGAATCCCTCGATCCTATGATCATTCGGAACAGATTCCACCGTGGATCTTACTTTGCTAGCACAATGAATCTAGGCGTAGGATTTTATTAATCAATCAGTAGGATACAACAACTTATTTTTACACGTTCACTTACATTACAAACATACAATAAAACCACCCGTAACATGGCTCTCCCGCTCGAGTTACCTCAGTTCCCAGCCATGCTATTCCATGCTATTGGTAAAATGGCAACCTAACTACTTATCATCATCGTCGATTCCTCGCTGGTGCTTGCCATTGTGGCGGCGGATGCAGGTCGCGAGCCGCGACGGAGTTCTTCGTTGGCACACCACCTGCACCGATCCTCACACTGTTCCATGCAAACGCTTCTCAATCTCAGGTGCAGGCATTCGGAATTCGGAGTATTAAGCACATCGATTAGCACACCGCTCCATGCATTAGCACACTGCTCCACAGGGCCGGCCATCCCATTCCCCTATGAACAGACGCTGAAATCCTGACACTAGGCCCTGAAACCCTGAAACATGAGCACAATGCTGCTACTGTCTTTTTGTCCAAAGAAGCGAACTCCTACTACAATAGCACTAAAGTTTTCCTTTTTAAAAAAGAACCGCTACCGGTAATGGAAAGGGGCTCTCGCACGGCGGCTAGCTAGTTGGGGTGGCCGGCGGTGGACGGGCTGGACCCCATCGGCTGGGGCTGGTAGTGCGCCGCGAGCGGCGACGCGGCGGGGTGGTGGTCCACGGACGACGAGTTGGCCTCGGCCATGTCCAGCTCGATGTCCTTGTGGCGGAGCAGGAGCAGCATGCGGCGGCCCTCGATGCGGAGGCGGTCATTCTCCAGCCGCGCGCGCTCCATGTCGCGCTCCTTGTTGGCGCGGAACCGCTCCCACTTGAGGCGCTGCGTCTCCAGCTCGAAGCCGCGGGACTCGAGGGCCACCTGCTGCTCCTCCACCTCCACCGCGCGCCGCCGCACCCAGCACCGGAACTGCTGCGGGTCCGCCGCCGCAGCCGTCGCGGCCGCGAGCTCGCCCTTCAGCTGCTGCACCACCGCCGACTGCTCGACCGAAGCCGCCGCCCGCGCGCGCTTCCCGCCAGCGTCGTCCTCGTTGTCGTCCTCAGCCGCGCCGCTGTCCTCGCCGCGCCCGCGCTTGCCGCGCCCGCCGCCGTTGTGGTGGTGGTGGTGGTGGGCGTGGTGGTTGAGGGGGTACACGTGGCCGTCCTCGTCGTCGTCGCCGTAGTCCTCCTCGTCGTCGTCCCCGTTGTTGCTCAGGGCGTCATCGCTGTCGTCGTCGTCGTCCGCGGAGGAGTCCTTCATCCCCGGCGGGGACGGGGCCGCCAGGTGCTGCTGCTGCTGCGCGTGGCGGGCGGCGGACGAGGCCGCGGGAGCCGGCGGCGGGTGGTGGAGGCAGGCGGCGTCGCCCCCCGCGGCGGCGTGCGGCGGCGCGTGCGGCCCGCCGCCGTTGTGGTAGGCGCACATCTCGCGGAAGAAGAGGTGCTTGGAGCTGAGCAGCTTGCGCGCCTCGTCCTTGGCCTTGGCCGAGAGGTCGTCGATGGCGTCGAGCAGCGCGTGGTTCTCGACCACCCGGCACGCGCGGCCGCGGCCGAGCAGGTCGACGACGCGCTTGTAGCGCTTGTTGAGGTCGTTGAACTTGTCCTCGCACTGCTGCGGCGACACCGTGAAGCCCTTCTCCCCCATGGCGCGCGACACCGACTTCCACTTGCCCTTCTTCTGCTGCTGCTGCGCCGCCGCCGCGTGGCCGTGCCCGTGCCCCCCGTGCGCCGACGAGCCCGCCTTGGCCGGCTTGCCTCCACCCGCGCCGCCAGCCGGCGCCACGCCGTCGCCGTCGTCGCCGACGTTGTACACCACCGTGATGAGCAGGCGCACCATGGAGTCCGTCCACTTCATCCGCGTCCACGGGCACCCCGCCGCCGCCGCCATCTGCTGCTGCTGCTGCTGCACCACTCCGGCCTTCCCGCCGAAGCAGCCGTTGCCCACCATCTCGTCGTCGTGCCCGACCCCCGCCGCGCTCGTGACGACCCTGGACGACGACGTGTTGGAGTAGGGCGAGAACGACGGCGGCTGCTGCTGCTGCTGCTGCTGCTGGTGCCTCACCGGCGCCGGCTGGTGCAGCTGGAACCCGCCGTGGTGGTGCTCCGCCTGCGGCTGTTGCTGGAACGCGGCGGCCTGGTGCATCTGCTGCGGGGCCAGGTGCATGTCCAGCCCTAGCATTGCCGCCGACCCCACCACGCCGCCGCCGCCGCCCCGCGGCGCCATGCCTCCTCCCCCGTCGCCCCTCTCCATCGCCAAACCCCCAATCTCTCCAAAGCTGCCCGCACTCTCTCTTCCTCTCGCTCGCTGGATCGCTCGCCCTCGGCTCTCGACCGCTCCGCCGTTGGAAAGCGGCAGCGGGGAGGGAGTCTTTATGGGGGCAGCCGTGTGGGCGCTCGCCGCCGGTTTCGCCCGTGCGGCTGCGACCGCCCGGCAGCGGCTCGGGTACTCGGTTTTGTCCCCCGCGCCGCCCCGGTTCCAGCGGTGGGAGCCCACAGGGCCGCGAAACCGCCTGGGATGCCCTGCGCCGACGCGCTTCCGGTTCACGCGGCGTGCGCTTCTGTGTGGTGCTCTTGGGGTGGGCTGCGGTGGCCGCAGAAGATCCGGGACGGCCTGCGGAGGACTGGATTGTGAAACAGCTGCTGGGAGGGGGCTGCCCCCGGTTTTGGTCTTTACCGGAGTTTCCTTCCTCTTCGCTGTTTTTCTTTTCTTTCCTCCCCCACCACTGGGGAAATTAGTTTGGCGATTGTAGAAAAGACCCTCTACTGTTGCCAAGGACCTCGCGTGGCTATTGTTCATCCAGGGGTTAACGTGCAAGTGACAGTCACATTGACATTGTCAAAAGGCGTCCGTAGTAAAGGTTTTGCTACATTTGCTTCGCAAGTGGTTACTCGCCATTTGCAATGTTTTCCGTTTTAGCTAGTTTTTGTGCCTTTGTGGTAGTGTGAACTCATAACCTTCGTACCCACGAACGAATTGTTCATGCTCATGGTAGAAACCTCATTGTCGAGTAAAACTGGCAATGGACGAAAGATTAACATTGAGACCCGCCGTGTTTCATGTTTTCGTCACTCATGACAATATTCGCGTATAAATAGATGAGTTTATTACAGGTTTTCAGATCACCATTTCTTCGGATATTTGTGTAAAAATTAGGATGGGCTAAAACTAGATCTAGCTCGGACTTGGCCGTTGGTTTAAGATGTCGTTGAAGAGTACTATGGATAAGTGTACGGTTCTGTTAATACGATGAAAAATATACACTAATATTTATGCGCGACAAATTATCAATAACTCCGCTTACAACCAACGCATCTATGGATTGCCGCCTACTTAGATTGTCACCTACTGCATTATGGATTATCGTCTCCTGGATTGTTTCATACTTCCGTACCACGCATTGGTTTAAGGTGTCATCCAAGACGACTACGGATAAGTGTACGATTCAATTAATGCGATGAAAAATATGAGATAAAAGTGCAGCACGTGCATTTGTGTATTTGTGCAGGAAAGTACCAATGCTATGGTCTGCGACCAACGTATACCAACGTATACGGCCAATGTATCTCTAGATTGTCGCCTTCTATATTATTTCATACTTCCGTACTAGCATGGCATATTTTCTCTCGAGACACTTTGCTAATTAAGATGAAGACCATTTTCCTATCTACTTCTACTTAGATTTCGACATAAACATGACAGTTCTAAACCTGGCAGCCGCCCAAAATTAATGCCGTAAACATGATAGTTCAAACTTGGCGGTTGGTTTAAGATGTCATTCAAGAGTACTATGGATAAGTGTACAGTTCTATTAAAGCGATGAAAAATATGAGACAAAAGTGCAACTTGTAAACTATTATATTTGCGCAATATGATTGTCACCTCCTATATTGTTTCATAGTTCCGTACCATAAATTTGTTCAAGGTGTCATCCAAGTACGTACGGATAAGTGTACGGTCTTATTAATGCGATCGAAAACATGAGACAAAAAGTGCATGCACATTTGTATATTTGCGCGGCAAATATCATTTTGCGACCAACCTATGCAACCAACGTACTCCAGATTGTCACCTCATACATTATTTCATACTTCGGTCATATACTTCTGTACACATATTGCACATTTTATCTCGTCACGAGACACTTTGGTGAGGTAAAGCGAGCATATGCATTTTCCTACTTACTCCTACTTAGATTTCGATATGAACATGATAGTTCTAAGCCTGCCCAAGATTGAGGCTGTCAAAAGAAACTCATTTGACTTTCACAAAAATAACTTATTTGGTATCTAGGTTATCCAATTTATTAAAACGCGCAGGGCCTTTTAGCAATTACTAAATAATGAGTTATGCAAAGTTACAGCATAGCTACTCTCACGTGGGTTTGCCCACGTGTTTTGATGCAAGTCAACGGTTTAGAGAGAGAGAGAGAGAGAGAGAGAGAGAGAGAGAGAGAGAAGGCCCAAGGACATGCTGATGCATAATACAGCTACAGGCGTTGGCTATTGAATTCGGGCACATCATAGAGACATAGACCAACGAACTAGAGACAAAAGTCGGACGCTAGCCCTAGAGGTGTACTCCGATGTCTTTCTCTATCTCCTTTTTGTTGTGGTTTCAGGCCGTCAACTTAGGATCCTAGTACGTGAGCCACAAAATTCCAAGTATCTTCAAGGCTAGGGGTGGAACAGGAATATCTGCAAGATTTATTTTGCAGCTGGATTCACACTTTTTTCTTTTTGCAAGTAGGATTCACAAGCATTTCTTTCGCGAGTAGGAGCCACACATATCAATTCATGCTATTTTTAAAAAAGAAAACGATATCTAAACGATTTTTCACATTCCCCTCAGCTTCCCTGCCATATTTTTTGTTGCGAGCTAGTTGGATTCACACATATTAATTCATGCTATTTTTTTAAAAAAAGCAAAAGACATCTAAAAGATTGTTCACATTCCCCTCGACTTCGCCCCAAGCTCAAATTCTACGTGCAACTCAAAAGTGAAGGCAATAGTTCACTTTTTCCCCCAACTTTGAACACCAAAGATGACCGGTTACCATCTGCTCCAGATCACCAAAAAAGTAATACATCTGAGAAGCTGTTGCTAGAGTAGTTAAAAGCAACCTTTTCTTTTCTTTAGGAAAGTTGACAGCCGGTTTTGAGTTTGGTTTGGATGCGACTAAATAGAAACCATGCACACAGTGGATCAAACGAGCCCAGTTTAGACGTGTCTGATGAGCTGCCGCTGCCGCTTGGCGAAAAGCAAACCAAACTAGTAGATTTATAACGGGCCAAACATGAATTCAGGTTTGGGTCAGGTTCCTCGGTAATGGGCTGTATATGGAACAGCGGAGGCCGATCACGGCAGGGAGAGTAAAGGAGGGAGGAACAGGCCGGATATCTTATTTACGTTTTGGGCCGGATTAGGCTTCGCATGGATTTACATTACTAATTTCCTCGGTTCCTCCATTACTCCCACTGTCCCACGGGTCTCTCAACGACTAGCAAAACCGACATGAATTCCTCCTCCGTAGATTAGTAGTAGTGCTCCCGAAGTCCCGATAGACAGTAGGATCGCCTAGATTATCCCCTATGTTCTGCCCGTGGGTTGTATTCACGGTCACACGGATCGCGGAACCTTTCCTCGTTCCCCGTTCCCGGAACTTTCGTTCCGGAACGCGGAACGGGAACGCTGAGGTACGATCGCTGGATCGTGGATGGGATGTGATTGGGGATGTCGTACCAAATTGAGCCGGATCATGAGGAAGAAACGGGATCCGAGAGAGGAAGAAAGAAGAAACATGACGGCAACAGCGTGGCGTCGGACGGCGGTCCGCCGCCGGTGGCGGTTGCTGGCTTCGACGGTTCGACAATTTTATCAGATTTTTCTCAGCAAATGACGATGTCAGATCCGGAACTACGGGACTGTGTATATAACGTAGTTCATATAGGATTAGGGGATATGACATGTCCTCTACCTTATCTATGTTGTACTTTACTCGCATGCGAAGTAGGACTAGCCGGTACAAAAGGAAATTACTCGAGTACGATTTCTAGGCTGGTGTCGGACTAGGATTTATGTAATCCTGTCCTCCTGGATATATAGGGGCGGGTAAGGATCCCCTCAAAACATAACATCAACATCCAAGGCAATATAAACCACCAAACAGGACGTAGGGTATTACGCACATCACGGCCCGAACCTGTCTAAACCTTGTGTTGCTTACACCATCGAGTTCCTGATCTCGGCATCACCCTACCTAAAACTTACCACTTCGGGTATACCCCTTGGTGGGCAGGAGGTAAAACACCGACAGCTGGCGCGCCAGGTAGGGGTGCGCATCGAAGATCCACCGGCGAACTCGATGGCATCGTTCAAGTTCACCAGTGCTGTGCCCCCTCAAGGCACGACGTTCATTTTCAGCTCGTGGATTTGCATCGCAGATGGTACGGGCAATTTTCGTTGATTCATCGTCGACATGAAGCCGAAAACTCACGCAGCGAGTTTTCATAGCGACCTCGACGAGTTCGTCGACAATCTCGACGACTTGCTGGCCCATGGTTCCGCCAGGAAGACCGTGGAGGAGTCCGTTGTCAATGCGACTCCGCCTAGCGCTGCAACAACCTCCCTCGGATTAGACCCGCTCGAATCTGAGGACTTGCGTAACCGATCGCGACTCGGTCTACGCAATTCGGCCACTGAACATCAGAAGACCAACAACTCCGAGTCCCTCTCCGCATTGGAAAATGATTTGGACTACTTACTCTGAATCAGAAAGCCCGAAGCCACCGCACGTCGGGAGGCTGCGGGTTATCTTGGTGACAACGGTGTGATGATCACCTCCACTCCAGAGGGCCGTTTCGTGCATTGAAAGTGCATGAAACTCTCTGATCTACTCGAGGATGAAGAACGACTTGTGGCACACCTTGAGACCTTGCCTTTTCAGAAGGGCAGGCCATTAGCCACCGTGGCAGAGGAGTTGACCGAGCTAGTCGAAGCGAGCTCTGATGAGCTCATATCACGCCAGGTGCTGATGGCGGAGGAGGGCGAGGATGATGGCATCGCACCCAACGACGCACTTGACATGATATCCAAAGATGAGGCCACAGCCAACACCAGCGATGAAAATGACGCCGATCATAAGGCACGGAGGGCCAGGAACAGAGCCCGCGCAGTCCGGCGAAAGAGGGTCAACGAGCGCATGCGATCTATGCATCGTGAGCTAGACGCCGAATTCGCCGCCATCAGCGAGCGGAGCTTCAGAACTCCTGTGGCCAACATCGCCAGGGTAACCGCTATACTCGAGTGCAGTAACGATCCAAACCTGCGTCAAGCACTTCGCTACGCGCAGAGAACGTGGATTCAGCTCGATCAACAAAACCCAGCGTCCACCGTCAGAGAAGAATACGTGGGTGAATACCGCAGCTAGGCTCACAGTTGAACGGCAGGCGGCCGCCCTCGACCTCAATGCAGCAATAACAACGACAACGCCCATGGGAGTCAAACCACTGGCAGGAGGCAGCAGCCACCTCTAGGAGGCAACCCGCGACAGGCCAATCATCGGAATCCTCCAGAAGACCTGCGCCAGAAAATCAATGAAGGACGCAATATGTGATCCATAATTGATTCCAGGCGCAGAGAGCATGAAGTAGCCGAGACAGAGGGTACCGACTGCAGCGATCATTTTTCAGCGTTCACCGCATGGTTCAGCAGTTACAAGTACCCTGAGGGCTTCAAGTCGATTGGGATCACCAAGTATGATGGCAAGCAAGCTCCTCAGCAATGGCTACGTTGTTACTCCACCGCTATTGAAGTCGCAGGAGGCTCCAACATCACCAAGGTCGTCTACTTCCTAATGGCTTTGGACCCTGCGCCGCTCACGTGGTTAGAGAGCCTCAGCAACAACTCGATCGACTCCTGAGAGTGGCTCAAGAAAATCTTCATCGACAACTTCCAAGGGGCGATCACCCGTGCAGGTACTCATCACGATCTTGCTCAATGTAAATAGGAACGTAACGAGCTCCTACGGTCCTATACACACTGTTTTATCGACGTGCGCGCCACCATTGCGAATATCTTGGAGGAAGACATCATCGACTGCTTCTACAACGGCATCACTGACCCAGGCAACCTGAGGCGCCCTAATGACAACCGTACCGACAAGAGCCAGCGGGACTATTCGGGTCCACCCTGAAAGCGCAAGCTAGACGTCCTCATCGCGGCTGTGGATCGTCCTTTGCGAGGCAGGAAGACAATGATGTAGGAGGAGTTCGAAAAACTCCTGCAGAATAAATGCCCATAGCATCCAGGTGCCAATCATACGGCAATTGATTGCTACCACCTCTGGAGGATATTCAGCAATCCCGGTTGTGGCAAGAAGAACAAACCAGCGGACAAAGAACCCGAAGAGGATGACCAAGGGGACAAATCGCACAACACGAAGTTCCAGGATGCCTCGAAAACCATCAACGCCATCTTCGGGGGAGATGAGGACTTCAGTTCCAGGCGGGAACAGAAACTGCTCCTCTGAGAGATCATGTCTGTCGAGCCGGTGGTACCATGACCACTCCGTTGGTCGGAGGTTCCCATCTCGTTCTCACGTGACGATCAGTGGACAAGCTTCTCGGAGCCCGGCAAGTTCCCCCTGGTCCTGGACTCGGTGGTGGCAGAAGTTAGGCTCACCAGTGTACTCATCGACGGTGGAAGTGGTCTCAACCTCATCTTCGCCAGTACTTTGAGAAAGATGGGTTTGGACTTCACGGACATGCTCGTTCCAAGCAAGTCTGCTTTTTACTGCATTGTCCCTGGTAATGCAGTGCACCCACTTGGCATGGTGGTTCTTCCGGTCACCTTCGGCACGAGGGAGAACTACCGCACCGAGTTCATCAAATTCGAAGTTGCCAACTTCGAATCTTCTTATCATGCCATACTGGGCAAACCGGCACTGGCCAAATTCATGGCAGTGCCGCATTATGTTTATTTGCTTCTCAAGATGCTAGGACAAAGTGAGGTACTCACTCTCCGGGATGACTTGAAGAAGTCGTATGACTGCAACCAGGAGGCGATCCAGTATGCTTCAACTGCGCGTGTGCCGGATGCTTCAGGAGAAGTACTCGCGGCCGTGCAACAACTCTCCCAGGTCGGGCTGGAAATCCCTACGAGAAAGGCCCGCAAGTTTAGCATCCAGTCGACCAGCGACGTGGCCCTGAAGACGATCCAGCTCCAGGAGGGCGACTCATCCAAGAAGGCCGTTATGGGTGCAGGCTTAGATGAGAAATAGGAATTCGCGCTCGTCAGTTTTCTTTGGGCTAACCGAGACATCTTCGCATGGAAACCAGCGGATATGCCAGGGGTGCCCAGGGAACTGATCAAGCATAGTCTGAATGTAAACCCACAGGCTGTGCCCAAAAAGCAACGCCTTCGAAGGTTTGCTCACGACAAAAGTGAGGCAATTAAATGGGAAATAGCTAAACTACTCGCGGCTGGTTTTATTAAAGAGGTAATCCTTCCAGAGTGGGTAGCTAATCCCGTCCTTGTAAGAAAAAAGAATACTGAATGGAGAATGTGCGTTGACTACACCGATCTCAACAAGCATTGCCCAAAGGATCACTTCGGGCTACCACGCATTGATCAAGTTGTCGACTCGATGGCGGATTGTGTACTCCTCTGCTTCCTTGATTGCTATTCGGTATATCACCAAATCACGCTCAAGGAGGAAGATCAAATAAAAATCGCGTTCATCACCCCGTTCGGGACATACGCCTACAAAACTACATCTTTCGGGTTGAAAAACGTAGGAGCAACCTATCAACGCGCAATTCAGATGTGCTTCACTGATCAGCTGTATCGGAATGTTGAGGCCTACGTGGATGACGTGGTCATCAGGACTAGGAATCCTGACTACGTGATTGCAGACTTGGAAGAGACGTTCGGTAGCTTACGCAGGTTTCGGTGGAAGCTCAACCCAACTAAATGCATTTTTGGAGTACCATCAGGGAAATTGCTCGGGTTCATCATCAGTAACCGGGGAATTGAAGCCAATCCTTTGAAGATTATGGCCATCACTAACATTGGGGCTCTGGCCACAATCAAGGATGTGCAGAAGCTAACAGGATGTATGGCAGCCCTGAATAGGTTCATCTCCCGACTCGGGGAGAGAGGACTACCCTTCTTCAAGCTCCTGAAACGCCAAGACAAGTTCCAGTGAATGGAGGAGGCCGAGCGGGCCCTGCAAGATCTGAAACAACACCTTCAGTCACCTCCGGTCCTTACAACACCATTGCCGGGAGAAGATCTCCTACTCTACATTGCGGCGACAACTCATGTTGTCAGTAGTGCCATTGTAGTCGAGCGCAGCAAGGATGGCCATGCGTTTGGAGTGCAGAGGCTCATGTACTTTGTCAATGAGGTACTCTCTGTATCTAAGGTATGATACCCGGCAGTTTAGAAACTTTTATATGCAATACTGATTACATCGAGAAAGTTGCGCCATTACTTCGACGAGTACAAGATCACTGTGATTAAGAATTTCCCGTTGTTGGATATTCTTCACAATCAAGATGTCACAGTGTGTATATCCAAGTGGGCAGTAGAACTGGGGGCTTTGTCAATCGACTTCAAGCCATGCACTGCAATAAAGTCTCAAGCTCTAGTCGATTTTATGGCTGAGTGGAGAGAGAATCAAATTCCAACCCCAGTCGACAAGCCAGAGCACTGGACCATGTATTTCGATGGGTCTCTTAAGCTCGATGGCGGTGGCGCTGGAGTCTTATTTATTTCTCCAAGAGGTGAACAATTTAAGTATATCCTTCAGATCCTTTGGGAGGTATCCAATAATGAAGCCGAGTATGAAGCCTTGCTTCACGGG
Organism: Panicum hallii; assembly: GCF_002211085.1. Classification (NCBI taxonomy): domain Eukaryota; kingdom Viridiplantae; phylum Streptophyta; class Magnoliopsida; order Poales; family Poaceae; genus Panicum; species Panicum hallii. The sequence continues at coordinate 48,105,645 of NC_038046.1, forward strand.
CTACGTTTGGCGATATCACTAGGCATCAAGCGACTACTTGTATACGGTGATTCACTTCTGGTCGTTCAGCAAATCAACAAAGAGTGGGACTGCAATAAGGAGATAATGGACACCTACGTACAGGAAGTTCGCAAGCTGGAAAATAAGTTTTCCGGCCTGGAGGTTCATCACGTGATACGGGAACATAATATTGGCGCAGATATACTATCCAAGCTAGGATCCACCCATGCACAGGTTCCAGCGGGAATTTTCATCCAGGAGCTGAAGCAGCCATCCATCAAGTCCCCATCTCAGATAACCACTGATGCTGGCCTTCAACACACGTTATGTTGCTTGGAGAGGACTGGAGAGAGGCTTATATCGACTTCATCCAGGGCCAACGACTGCCAGCGGGCATGGACGCAAGAAGCACAGCGACAGCTCGTGTCATGCGCAGAAGCAAAGATTTTGTCCTAGTTGACAATAAACTCTACCAGCGTGGCGCACGATTAGGTGTACTCATGAAGTGCGTCACGGGAGAAGACGCCTACGACATATTGCGGGAGTTACATGAGGCCGTTTGCGGTAACCACACGGCTTCAAGAACGCTGGTGGGGAAATCATACAGAGCTGGTTTCTGGTGGCCCACCGCAGTGTCCAATGCTGAGGACCTCATGCGGAGATGCAAAACTGCCAATTCTTTAGCAAGCAATCTCACGTCCCAGCTCACAATCTTATCACCATACCGCTATCCTGGCCGTTTGCTTGTTGGAGCCTTGATATGATTGGGCCCTTCACAACAGCGCCAGGTGGTTTCACTCATGTATTGGTTGCTATCGACAAATTTACCAAGCAGATCGAGTATAAGCCGATAGCCAAGCTCACATCAGATAGAGTCGTTGATTTCGTCTCCGACATCGTGCATCGCTTCGGCTTCCCGAACACCATCATCACAGACTTGGGATCAAATTTCACGGCTAACTAGTTCTAGGAGTTCTGTGAAAATGCGTGCATCAAGGTCAAGTACGTCTTCGTTGCACACCCAAGGGCCAATGGTCAAGTCGAGAGGGCGAACGACATGATAATCGATGGCCTCAAGAAAAGACTTTATGATGAAAACAGCAAGAAAGGAGGGAAGTGGATACACGAGTTGCCACATGTCATCTGGGGGCTTCGGACTCAGCCGTCCAAAGCCACAGGACAAACACCGTTCTTCCTTGTCTACGGCTCTGAAGCTATCCTACCGGCCGACATCATGTGGAAATCCCGAAGGGTTGAAATGTACAATGAAGGCGAGGCGAATGAAGCAAGGCAGCTAGAGCTTGACTCTGTCGGAGAGGCTCGCTGCACCGCTCTTGTCCAGTCAGCACGATACCTGCAGGGGATCCGGCGATATCACGACCGCAACGTGAGAGAACGGTCATTCAGTATAGGCGATTTGGTCCTACGCCGCATCCAAGACGAGTCCGGCTTACACAAGCTCAACTCGAGATGGGAAGGACCGTTTATTGTCAAGCAGATTTCAAGACTGAGGTCTTATCGACTATAATATCCCGAGGGCCAAGACGTCCCAAATTCTTGGAACGTTCAGAACCTGCGCAAGTTCTACCCATAAGAAGACGTGCAGGGATAGCTATTCTCCGAGCGCCTAGGCGGTTTTCTTTCGATTCAAGTTGGAGGCTACAACCACATTTATGTTTTATATGAATCGACTTCTTGCCATGAGCATGACAGTCGTTGTGATGATGATCGCATTTTTTCCTAACAGGTTAGATCCGCTCGATCGGATTCTATCTAACTTGTTGGACTGGCTCACATGAGGAGTTATTTTGACTACGCCAGAGTCGATGCACTCGGGGTAGTTTCGAATTGTTGCCAGGAGCATGACAGTCGTTGCGATGATGATCGCATTTTTTTCCTAACAGGTTAGATCCGCTCGATCGGATTCTATCTAACTTGTTGGACGGGCTCACATGAGGAGCTATTTCGACTACTTCCAGGGTCGTTGCACCCGGGGTAGTGTCTACTACTTAGCCTATGAATATAGATGAGAATCCAGAAGTCACAAGGCAAACACAAGTAGAGACGTCAATGACAGATATATTACAAGGAGAAGAGTACTTGTTTTTACATCTCAATCCTGCATTACACTTTCTACTATTTTTTCAGCTACAGGCCGGGCTTCCAAGAGGTACTCGCTGAACTGCTCTTCGGAGCAGTCTGTAGCCGCACCCTGTGCGAATACCTCTAGTCGAGCCTGAGGCCAAAAGGACTTTACAAAACTAAGCGCGTGGCTAACACATGTGATGGGGGCTTTGGCGATGAAACCGAGGACCTTCTGCGGTGCTCCGAGGAGTCGCTCCAGCAGGGATCGCCCGTCTGCTTTGCCGCCTTCCTGCGGATCCACCATGTCGATAAGCTGTTGGGCGGCCCTCCTCAGGTCCTCCAGGTCTTTCTGGCGCTGCTCCTTTTCTTCGCCCAGCGTCTTGATCTGCTGAAGGCAGTCGATGAACTGTTGTTCCGTGTCGGCGATCACCTTCTGCAGCCTCTCGACGTCATCTGTACGGTGATACAGCATATTATTCACGTCAGTAAGCAACTCTTCTTTATATGTTAAGAGTTTCCTAAGCTCTGCGGTAAAGACAGTTTTCAGAACTCAAGACAAACTGCTAAGAGAAAGTACTCGAGTGAGGAAAGGACTTGCCTTGGTGCGCCTTTTTCTGCTCCTTAAGCTGTTCTTGGAGCTCACGTTGGACTTCTCAAGATTGTGGAGATCGTTCTTGAGAAGCCATATTTCTTGTGTCCGCTCCTGTTTCAGCTTGTCGAGCTCTCTCTAAAGATACATGTTCTTTCGGTGTTCTTCTGATATGCGTTGATCCTTCGCTTGGTGTTCCCGGAGGCCACTCTCAACTGCTTTTAGCTTCTCAGATTTTTCTTGGGAGCATTTGGCCACATCCTGTATAAGGGGAAAGATTAAGACAAGCATGCCTTTTGTATCCTGGAGGCACCACAATTCGCAACTCAACAAAGTATAATGGCAGAAGAGTAATCATGCCTTACCAGGGTAAATTGGTACATCTCCTTGGAGATCTTCTGGAAGTATCGCATGTTGTCGACCGTCAGGAGCGGATCATCCACTAGATCTGTGGTGATGATGTTCTGGTATCTACTCCCGGACACCAGTAGATCTTCAGGGTTTCTTGAGGTACCCGCAGCTTCTTCAGCTGAAGGTTGTGGGGCACTTGCAAGTTGACACGCATTCGGTACATGAAGTTTGTGGTCTAAGTAGTTAGCCATGGAAGGTCAGACACTTACTTGTGCCATCTGCAGGAGGGGCATTAGTGGCCTCGATTTGTTCTTCACCACCGGCACTGGCTTCGGGTTGCTGGGGCTCGGGGGGTGGTGAGTCGGGCAGTGTCGTGTCCTCCTCGGGGGCTGACGGCTCGGGGGCTGGAGAAGCTGAGACCGGCATTGGCTTAAACCCCAAGGCAGACGCAGTCCTAATGAAGCAGAATCAGTTATATCATTAAACAAGTCGAAAGGAACAGAATATGCATTATGAAAAAAGATCTACACTTACAGCGAAGATTTCTTCATGGCGGATTTCTTTAGTCTCAGGGCCCGTGGTTTTATAACCACAGTACTCGTTGCCGGTGGCGGGGTCACAACAGCGGACGGCGAGGTACCCGCCACGGCAATGGTTACCATCCCTGATGAGGTAGTCGATGGGTCCGTCCCAGCAGTTTCTGCGGCGCCACCTGTTGGAATATCGTCCCCGGCGAATTCGGTCCCATTCATCTTTTGGCGCTTGGGGTCGGGTGGAGAAGCAGGAGGACTGCAAAACAGACAATGTAACCAATATTTGACAACTCTACAGAACAGCCGCTTCATACCTAGGGAGTTCGACTACGTGCGCTTTACGTCTGTGCACTACTCGACGACCCCGAGGGACCAATGGCAAGGCTTCGGCCAACTCCACGGATGATCCGGGGGTGTTGTTCTTCTTCACCTTCCCTTTGGTTATCCTTTCCGCCAGGGGGCTCCCGCTTTCGATCGTCTCGCCGCCGGGTAGAGCATCAGATGCTTGAGCTTTTTTCGCTTCAGCCACGGCGCTGGGAAGAAGGTGGTCCGGTCGGGGATGTTGGGTTGTGGTGGATAACTCGGATACAACTCTGTGTGTCTCTGCAGAGGATTTTTCAGTCAGCGGTTACTGAAAAACAGAACTTATTCCAAAGAAGTCGAACACTTACCGGCTTTGGAGGATTTTGTGCAGAAAACAACTCCGAGACGTAGGGAACTGCATTCACGTCCAGCAGCATTCGCTTGACCCGGATGAGCGCGGCATCGTCAGTCAGCTCCTCTGCGCACATCCGAAATGGGTCTTCAGCACCTATGTACTCGAAGCCTAGCGTATGGCGCTGTTGGATTGACTGGATTCGGCGTTTGAAGAAGGAAAACATTATGGACGCGCCAGTCACTCCTATTTCTTTATGGGCTGCTATGATGGCTAGCAACTCGTCGACTTGATCCATGTCTCCTCTGAAGAGTTCGGTGTTCCACTCCGGCCTCACGACTGGGGTTTCCCAGATCTCTCAGGAAGTTGGGGGACATGGTTTCCGATGTAGAACCAATGGCTCTTCTATCTAGGAATGTTGGAGGGGAATTTGTAGAAAATGTATCTATCGCCGGCTTGTTGTCTAAACTGGATGCCGGCGCCCCCTACAGCGGATGGATTTTTGGAGGTGGGTTGCGGCTTTATCCGAAAAAGAAAGCGAAAAAGATCCCAATGGGGTTCAGTTCCAAGAAAAGCTTCGCAAAAATAGATAAAGATAGCAATGTGGCATATTGAATTCGGGTTGAGGTGATGGAGCTCAAGCCCGTAGAAATAAAGAAGGCCACGGAAGAAAGAGCAAGAGGGGAGAGCCAAACCCCGTTCAGAAAAATGGTAAAATGAGATGATTTCGTCCACATTTTCCATAGGAAGAAGTTCGCGAAAAGAGGGGCGCCAGTTGACAAAATTTTTCTCTTGAAGCAAACCTTCGGAAATAAGATTCAGGAGTTCGTTGTTGGAGCACTTACTGTAAGTCCACTCCCCAGATGGCGGCTGTGACTGTTTTCCCGTCCCATCCTTCTCGTTGGATCTCTTGGGCGCCATTTCTAGATCTACTTGCCACGAGTTGCTCGGGGGCTGCAGAGAAGGGGCGGAGGGATTCAGCTAGTTTGAGGGCTTGACAAAGGGGGTGAAGGCGGAGCATAGATCTGACTAGGGATTTGGAAATTTCTCAGCGGATCGAAGATTGGAAGCACGGATTTTACCATAAGTTACCGCGGGGTTAAATAACCAGCGGCCGGATACAGGTTTACTGTTCCGAAGTTGAAGAGTCATCTCAGGGAATATTTGGAAGATGAGAGGTCATTTGGTGGATTTTTTAGATAACTTATTTGATTAATTAATTTTTCAAGAATAATTGTCCCGAAAAAAGGGGTTTTTTGAATTTCAAATCTAACTTCCATCACCTGTATCATCACACCAATTATCTCCCAAGAGATTTTTTCACTGCATGCCACGACTTTTGGATCCTTTTTTCCAAACCTGAGAGTTTTGGATTCAAGGCTCGGGGGCTGCGGGATACGTGGCATCGACTATTTATTTTTCGAATTTATTCAAAAAGTGAGGAAGATTCAAGACTACTGTGACCGTCAGCCTGATTCTTCGATTCAACCTAAGGCTCGGGGGCTACTCCATATGGAGTGCGATTTTTCATCGCACACCATACCAAAGTAGTAATTCGGGGCATGAGCACCTCGTAGCTTCGATGCAGCCAAGAAAGTATTCGAAGAAGAACTTCAAGATAGAGCTTCAAAAGAAGCCGAAGGCTACTTCGAAAGTACTCGAGGAGCCTGCAATACTCAGCTACGAAGAGCTCGGGGGCTTGTCAGACCCGGGACTACGGGACTGTGTACATAACGTAGTTCATACAGGATTAGGGGATAAGACTAGCCGGTACAAAAGGAAACTACTCGAGTTGTACTCGAGTACGATTCCTAGGCTAGTGTCGGACTAGGATTCATGTAACCCTATCCTCCCGGATATATAAGAGCGGGCAGAGACCCCCTCAAAACATAACATCAACATCCAAGGCAATACAAACCACCAAACAGGACATAGATTATTACGCACATCGTGGTCCGAACTTGTCTAAACCTTGTGTTGTTTGCACCTTCGAGTTCCTGATCTCGGCGTCACCCTATCTAAAACTTACCACCTCGGGTATACCCCTTGGTGGGCAGACGGTAAAACACCGACAGACGACGGTTCGAGACTAGTGCGAGCGAGCACCCGCGTATACGCTACACCTAATGTAAATGGGCTGGAGGCCCAGTGTGAAATAATGGCAACAAATAATAATATAAAAATAAGGGGGAAAAGGTAAAAAATCTGGGAAAATGGCAGAACAAAAGATTCAAACTTTAGATCTCCCACACAGCAACTAAGTTCCAATAACATTATGACAAAGAACTGTATATGCTAATTCGAAGTGCAAAGTATGATCCACGTTCCATAGCTACGTTCCGGGTAGGTCTTCCTAGTTATCTAGGGATCATGATCCAAACATTGAACCAAACGTTCTGGATATGATCATGAACCAAAGTTTCCGGGTATCCCTCTAAGAACCGGGAACTTAAAATTGACGATCCACATCCCACGTCTCACGTTTCTCGTACCTACGTGCAGGAACTCTTGTGACTGTGGTTGTATTAATTTGTGTTGCTGGAATCAAAACGTCTCATTAAGTGATATTGCAACCCGAAAGATTCTTGCCCCACCTTTATTTCCTAGGGTAATAGTTGGATCCCTCCATCTTTCTTATGTACTCACTTCATCCTATAAAAAATACAATTCTATTTACTGCAGATACATTAGTGGTGGCATAAAATAAATTAGTGGTGAACCCCGTACCCTTACGTGCTGTCTCTTCATTTTACAGAAGTCACCTACCAGGTTCAGTTAGTTAATTTGTTCGTATCAGCTCTAACTATCTCATTAGACACGCTCTATCAAGATAATCAGGAGCTATTGCATGTATTAACCATCACAACTTGGTCGTAGTTTGATGCCTGAATGCCAGATAAGAAAGTGCAGGCATGTTCCGCCTCACATAGTCACATGGTCATGGTTAAGATGACACTCCTTTGATCCCAACAGAATTTCGATCAGCAATTACACAACAGCTTCAATTCGGGCTAGCTTGTGCAAAGTCAGTCCGCCAGTCCGGTCAACTCGGCCGTGACCTTCCGATCCACGATCCAGGTCAGCTATGGAGCCTGTAAGGAATAGCAAAGAGGATACTGTCCAAAGGCAATAATTAACCGTAAAGGGTAAGCAAACGCTAGGTGAAAATTTTGGCTCGAGCGCGGCGCTATCCAAATGCAGGATTCGCGCCGTGAAAATCGAAAGAGTTTCTGCCTCTACTAAAAGATCCGTCAGAGCAACTGCTGCTGATCATCGAGCAGCAACCAGCCAACCACCAGCAACATCGATTTACCCTCCCAACCGACAGCAGACAACCACTCCAACCGTGGAGCTGTTGGGAGTCAATGCAAGATGACACGGACACGGCAGAAATGTTGCTCATCCATTAAATTCAAGGATCAAAGCTGAACAAGATTCATGATCGGTAGCAATGGCGGCATCTCAAGCAGCCGCAGATGGTAAACCGGGACCATAGGATGAGATCTCGCGGAACAGATTCACTCACTAATCAGCACACAAGTTTATTGCTGGACCCGGACCCGGACCCGTACTGGATGGTGGTAGCAGGAAGGAAGGAAGGAAGGAATCTAGAATCCGCCATGGAACGGACCACGCGGTTCGCGGCCATGGCGCGGCGCGCACGCAGGGCGCGTGCCCGAACTACTGCTGCTGTTGCGCGGCGGCGGCGGCGGCGCGGGCCTTGAGCCACGCGGTGATTTCGTCGAACACCTTCTCGACGTTCTCCTCGGGCTCGCCGACGATCTGGTGCCACATCCCGGGGTAGACGCGGAGCGTCTTGTCCGTGCTGCCCGCGCGCCTGCAGAGCTCCTCGACGCAGGCCGGGTCGCAGACGGTGTCCTCGGCGCCGTGCACGGCGAGGAGCGGCAGCTCCACCTCCTCGAACCGCGCCTGCAGCTCCCGGCAGACGCGGAGGAGCTCGAGCGCCGTGGCGGCGCGGGGCGGTGCCGTGGTGCGGCGCGGGGACGCGAGCGCCAGCCGCCGCTTCCACTCCACCTTGAAGGAGCGCTCGGGGATGTTCCCGCGCGTGAAGGCGACGCGCCAGGTGGGCACGACGGCGGCGGCCGCGGCGAGGAGGTGCTCGAGCGGCCAGGGCGGCTTGAACCGCGGGCTGACCCCGCACATGGCGCCGTTGAGCACGGCCCCGTCGCGCCAGAGGTCCTTGCGGCGGAGGTGGAGCAGCAGCGCGATGGCGCCGCCGAGGGACTCCCCGTAGAGGAAGCAGGGGAGCGGGGGCGGGTAGTCGGCGCGGAAGGCCGCGAAGGCGGCGTCGCAGTCGTCGAGGACCGGGGCGATGTCGGGGATGTGGCCCGGGAGGCCCTCGGAGAAGCCGTGGCCCTGGTGGTCGAGCGCCGCGACGGCGAACCCCGCGGCGGCGAGGTGGACGGCGGTGAGCTGGACCATCCAGCTGGACTCGCCCGTGAAGCCGTGCACGACGGCGACGGCGCCGAGGACCGGGGCGCCGGCGCGGGGCGCCCAGCGCTGGGTGAAGATGCGGAGGCCGCGCGGGTTGACGAAGGAGGAGGCGGAGTGGGCCACCCCGTGGCGCGCGTAGAACTCGTCCGGGGTGAGGCGGCCGAAGGGGCTCCGCTCGTCGGCCTCCGCGATCGGGTGCACCATCTCGCCGCCGCCGCCGCTAGCTAGCTTGGCTCCCTCGGCTCCCACGCCCTGCTGCTCGCCCCGCTCTTGTAGAGGGGGTGGGGTGGGAATAAGCAAAACAAGGGGAGCGTTGGTGGTGGAGTTGGACCGCCCCGCCGCCGGCTGCTGCCCCCCAGCGCCAGTTTTATTGGACTCTCCTCCGGTGGGTGGGAACTGGGGAGCAAGCAGCGCGGGATGGGCGCTGCCGGGTGCGAACAAATCTCCCTTAGAATTGAATTACAGTTTAATAATCATAATTTAGACACAAATCTGTTAAATTAGTATGATTATATACGGAAAGTCATACGATAGAGATAATTATGTGCTATATTTCTATTACAGAGGAGTAGTCAAAGAGTATGCTATAAGTTGAATTGAAATATAGCTTGGTGGTGTATAGAATGAATTTCCATCTCCCAATCTATAAATTTAGAATAAGTTTAAATTTAAATTTTGAAAGTGGTTGAAAAATAATGGAATATCATATTCTAAGCTAAATGATCTAGTTTAGTTTATTAAGATACGAGAGAATCCAAACTACCTCTAAATTTCAATCGGTTGATGAGAATTTCCTGGAGCTGTGCATCGTCGAGGCCGGCGGTTTGGATGAAGCGATAGATTACATGGAAGGGCCACGAGGAACATAAGAATTAGCTCGGCAGACTGTCGCTTAATGAGGTTTATTTTTCCTGGTACCGATAGCTAAAAACGAATAGCTCAAAACGAAGCCCACACAGGACACAGGGTCGAGACTCGGGAGGCTGACGTATGCGCGGCAGGGAAACGTCCCAATCCCCCCCCTCTCTCCTGGACCACAACAGGATTGCGGTACCAATCCACGGCACTGTCTCCATCAATAGGAGCATTTGTTTGCCAAGGCTTTGATATTAGCTAGTGTTTTCAACAAGGAGTTACCGTGCCTGTGTGTCATTACTATAGTTTTCCCAATCATGGTGCATGTTTCTTCTCTTCTTTTCTGCGATTGCAAGTCGATCTAGTTGTTTTCTTTCCACGTTTTAAACCATTTTTTCCATGGTAAAGTGTGTGCTCATTCCGTGCTTGCCGTTGGGGAGGCAACTGCGCCTGCGTGCGTGTGGTAGCGCCATGGTATCTTCAGCACTTGAAATTTTGAGTCAACTTTTTTATGTACAAATGCGCAGAAAAGGTTAGCAAAATACTATTGAACATGCCGACGATTTTTATGACACAACCTAAAACAGTTTCTGCCTTTAGCGCCAACAGTTTCTGCCTGCGTGACGATTTTTCTTAAAATTGTTGGTACTATTTTTATGCCTACGGTTTTGCATCTTCTTCTTTTCCCTTCATTCAATAAGTTAAGTCACTATGTTCTGTTTTCTTTTTACCATTTTTCCAGCTATCTTTCATGTAAAGATGATTCCTCATGAAATGATGACTGTCGCTACATACGGATAGAGTTACCTCCTGCTAGTGTGTCCAACCCGAGGGGCGCGAGGTTATCCATAACCTCGCGTTAGGCCTTTGGGTGACGGGGCGTACGGCCCGGGCCTCACAGCTGGGGTCACGGTCTCCGGACCTTACCCCGTGCTCTAGCAGGACCGGCGCCTCCATGTGCCCACAAGGACAAGATGCTCAAGAACGACCACCGCGGGCTCGAATCACCGCGGATTGGTCCGGTGCCGCCACGTGTGGAATCCGGACCTCCAGGGGGCCTGTGCACCTGGGCCGGCCTCGAGGGCCCGGACCTCCCTTCCCTCCGGGGAGGAGGTCCGGTGCCGTCACGTGCCCCTGAGGATGCGGCTGCTAAGCCAGCTCTGCCACGTATCTGGTGGCAGCCAGCCTTCAGCGGGACGCCAGCCCAACTACCGCATTAAATGCGGGTAGGTGGGGTGCGCGTGCCCAAGACAGAGCATGGGCTGTCCACTGACACGTTGGGCACGTATGCTGACACCACGGTAAGCCCGCCAGTTACCGAGGCGGCGCGTCGCATCACCACGCCGCGTTCGCAGGCGGGCGACGTGTAGTCACATCACAGCGCCGCGTGCGTGAGCAAAGGGTAATTATGATCTGCTGCAGGGGGGCCGCGGCGTGCGCTGCTACAGTGCGCGCGGGGGCTACAGCACGGCAGGTCAACATAGCTCCTTCGCCTGTCAGCGGGAACTGTAACCCAACAGTGGCAGCATATCACCCATTGTGCATGTCACTGGCAGCAGACCCTGTATAGGCGAGACGGCATAAGACCAAATCCAGACGGAGGATACGCTCGGGGGCCGAAGGGAAGATTTCCGAATCTGTAGCATTCCAGGCTCCAATGTGTATGTTATTTAATATGTTGCCGGGTCCACCTGTCGGAAGCCCGCTCAGTGTACGCGCTCCTCTTAAGCCTATAAAAGGGAGAGCGCGCACATTAGAACTCAAGTTCTCTTAAGGGCTCGGAGGTTCACTGAAGCTTAGGCACACCCGCACAAGCTTTCTCAAGCTCTCTAAAGTTCTCTCAAGCCTTACAGACACTCACAAGCTTCCACAAGCAATACAACACACAGTGGACGTAGGGTTTTACACTCCGGCGGCCCGAACCACTCTAAACCCTTGTGTGTTTCCCTTGTTCATGCATCTCTTGATCAAGCGATCCTAGACTTTCCCGAAACTCATCCTAGACTAGGATTAGGCGGGTGCATTCCGCCACCCGGTTGGAGATTTTCTCCGACATTTGGCGCGCCATGTAGGGGCATTAGGTTTGGTTAGCGCTAGATCAAGGCCCTTGATCACAATGCCTCAGATAGCTGAGACCCATGACCATCTGATGGGGAAGGAAGTGGCATCATCTGCGCCGCTTGCCTCTTGCTGTCCTCCATCCAGGGTTGTGGCGCCCGTCGCGCCGCAGCGTGTTGCGGGGCAGTCCTCCAGGGCCGTGTCGCAGCCCGCTCAAAACGGGTCGTTGATGGCGGCTAAGGAGCTGCTCCACAACCCGCCAGATGCGGTGGCCTCGCCCGACGCGCTGAGGCAATGGCATGACGACGTCGGCCACCTCCTCAACCTGGCGCAGGTCACCCCAAGCTCAGCGGGGGGATCTATGTCCAGGCGACGTCGTCGTCAAGGTGGTGCATCCAGCTCTATGCACTCCCCATCAGTGAGGAGTGCACGGACCGAGGATCTGAGGGCAGAACTCAACCGCAGACGTGCGGGAGAGGATGCCCACGTCACCATCAAGCGGGCGCGCGTGCGCCGGCTCAACATCAAGGGTCGGAACCTTGAGGCCGAGCTTGATGCGGCTGTGCCAAAGCCGCAAGGGCTCGCCCAGGCACCGGTTGCTGGGGTGGGCTGCGCAGCGCTCGCAGACCACCTCCGAGCGGTGGCCTGGCCGTCCAAGTTTCGGCCCCACCTGCTGGAAAAGTACGACGGGTCAACCAACCCGTCGGAATTCCTGCAAGTCTACATCACTGCCATCACGGCGGCTGGGGGTAACGATGCCGTAATGGCAAGTGACTTCCATGTAGCCTTTACCGGGCCAGCCCGGACATGGTTCATGACCTCACTCCGGGATCCATCCAATCCTGGGGCGTACCAGCAGCATGGCGTGGAGGCCCACCTCCACGCCGTGAGGCAACAACCCGGCGAAACCCTCCGGGCCTTCATCTCCCGCTTCACCAAGGTACGGGGAACCATTCCATGTATTTCTGATGCATCTATTATCACGGCTTTCCGTCAGGGGGTCCGTGACGAGAAGATGCTGGAGAAGCTGGCGACACACCAGGTGGAGAATGTCACCACCTTGTTTGCCTTGGCGGACAAGTGCGCTAGGGCTGCAGAGGGCCGTGCATGGCACTCTGCCCCTCAAGGAGGGCCCGCCCAGACGGGGGGCTCCAGTGTTGCTACCTCTGGCAGTAGCAAGAAGAAGAATAAGAAGAACCGTGGCATGGACAAGCCGCGAGCTGGGGCTCCGGTCGCTGCGACAGCAGCGGCCGGGGGCCAGAACTCGCGAGGCAAGCGCCCGCGCCAATAGCGTACTGACCCTGGGGCGTGTCCTGTTCATCCTGAGGCCCGCCACAGCGCCACCAAATGCCGCGAGATCCAGAAACTCGTGGAGCACCTCAGCAAGAGGCGCGACTAGGCCTCCAAGGATGGCTCCTCCCTGCCGCGGTGGTCTGGCAAGGAGAAGGTCGCTGACGCTGATGCTGCAGCAGCGGAGAGGGAGTTGGGGTACCAGACCCCAAACAAGGACCTTAAGGGTCTCTTCCACTAGTCCGACTCTGAGTTCGGAGGGGACGAGCGCCGCAAGAAGCTGTACGTCATGTACGGCGGCAGCTCGGAGCTCGTCTCCCGAAGGGACGTCAAAACCCTTCGCCGAGAAGTTTTCTCGGTGGGGCCAGGGGCAGCAAAAGTGGCGCCCCACCAGCGGTGGAGGAGTACCACCATCTCCTTTGGGCCATCTGACTGCCCGAAGAACATGGCGGGGGCCGGGGTGCTACCACTTGTCACCGTCCCCACCATTGCCAACATCAAGCTCCACCACGTGCTGATCGACGGAGGTGCCGGCCTCAGCGTCATCAGCTATGCAGCGTTCAAACAACTGCAGATCCCGGAGTCCAAGTTGGACCCGTCTCGCCCATTCTCCGGAGTGGGCCCTCATCCCATCTACCCAGTGGGGACCATCTCCCTGCTGGTCACGTTCGGGACAGAGGTAAACTTCTACATAGAGAACGTATAGTTCGAAGTTGCGGAGCTGAACCTCCCATTCAACGCCATCATTGGCAGACCGGCCCTGTACCGGTTCATGGCTATTACCCATTATAGGTACTTGGTCCTCAAGATACCGTCCCCTGCAGGAGTCCTCACCGTGCAGGGTGACCAAACCGCCGCCGTGGCGGCGGTAGAAAAACTGCATGCGTTGGCAGCGGGTCTCGCCCCGACCGCTGGCGCAGAGGGGTCCGACCCCTCACCCTCACGCGTCAGGGCGCCAACCAAGGCGCCCAAGGTCCGTCCATTTGATACGGACAATGTCCCCATGAAGACCATCCAAGTTGGAGCGGAGCCCTCCCAGACCACCCGCATCGGGGGGGGGGGGAACCTGGGAGAGAAATAGGAAAGCGCGCTCATCACCTTCCTCCGGGCAAATGTCGATGTGTTCGCCTAGGAACCGTCACAGATGCCCGGGATCCCCAGAGAGGTGATTGAGCACCATCTGAAGATCCACCCCGACGCCAGGCCGGTGTGGCAAAAGCCACGAAAGCAGTCCATCGAGCGGCAGAACTGCATCCGTGAAGAGGTCCGCAAACTGCTGCAGGCTGGCTTCATTGAAGAGGTCCACCACCCTGTGTGGTTGGCCAATCCGGTCATCGTCCTGAAGGCTAATGGAAAGCTTCGGATGTGCATCGAATACACCAACCTCAATAAGGCATGTCCAAAAGACCCCTATCCACTTCCTCGAATAGATTAGATTGTAGATTCCACCTCTGGGTGTGACTCGCTATCCTTCATAGATGCCTATTCTAGTTTTCATCAAATCAAAATGGCTAAGGCTGATAGGAAGCACACAGCTTTTGTAACAGTGGATGGTCTTTATTGCTATGTTGTAATGCTATATGGATTGCCTAATGCTTTACCCACCTTTGCTCGCGCAATGAACATTACATTAGGTGATTTGGTTAGAGACATAGTTGAGGTGTATGTTGGTGATATCGTTGTCAAGACTAAAGAATCGAATTCCCTTCTAGAAAATTTAGCTCAAGTCTTCGACAAACTACGCACAACCTCCACGAAGCTTAATCCTGAAAAATATGTCTTTGACGTTTCGGTAGGGAAACTCCTCGGTTTCCTGGTGTCACACTGGAGGATCAAGGCGAACCCGGATCTTATCCGGGCAATCGATGCGATGAGACCCCCTGCACGTCTCAAGGACGTGCAGAGGTTGACGAGGTCTCTTGCAGCCCTCAGCCGCTTCATCTCCAGGCTGGCGGAGAGGGCCCTCCCCTTCTTCAAGCTGATGAGGGGGTCCGGTCCATTCACATGGACCGAGGAGGCAGAGCAAGCCTTCCAGGAGATGAAGCAGTATCTCACCTCCCTGCCGGTCCTAGTAGCTCCGGACCCGGGAGAGACACTGTTTCTATACCTTGCAGCGACGACTGAAATAATCAGCATGGTGCTGGTCGCTGAGAGGTCCGAGCAACTCTTGCAGGGGGCCTCCATGGTCCCCCTTGTAGGAAGTGGAGGCCCGACCTCCACCCATGTGACAACCGACACTGCTTCGGGGGGTCCGGCCGGGTCCCGACCCGGGAAAGAATCAGAAGACCTGGGGTCCGGTGTGTCCCCAACTCAGGGAGAAGGGCCTAGTTCCGCTGCCAAAGTCAAGACCATCCAAAAGCCGGTCTACTATGTCAGCGAGGTCCTTCATGAAGCAAAGGCCAGGTATCCCGAGACGCATAAGCTCCTTTATGCTATACTCATTGCGTCCCGGAAGCTCCGCCATTATTTCTAGGCCCACAAGATTGTGGTGGTGACCTCTTACCCATCGAGGGCCATCCTCCACAATTCCAACGCCATGGGCAACATCACCAAGTGGGCTGCAGAGCTCGCTGGATTTTAACTCGACTTCCAGCCCCGCCATGCCATCAAAAGCCAAGTCCTCGCCAACTTCGTTGCTGTGACATTCAGGTACTTAGTAGATAGGCATGCTAAAAACCCGTATATGTTGTGCTTGTTAGAATGAAGTGTGTGTTGCTTTGATAAATGCTTTTAAAACCTAAATGCAAGTTAAAGCGTATTTTTGTAATTATGGAAAAATTAGGGTTCTTTTGCTAAATGTGATTGAAGGTAGGGTAATTTCAAATTGTATGAAGGTTAGTTTTGTAAAGGCAAGAATTTACTTTTAAACCACTGTAAGAAGTAGAATTATCCTAAGGTCATTTGGAGTGTGAATTTTAAATAGGTTTTATGTGAAATTTGATAGTTTATCGGATTTTGAAATAGTTGCAAAACTCTAACTCTTTTGAAGCTGACCCTTAAAGCAAAGTTGTAGATCATTTTAAACTCTACACACTTTTGCTTTTAGGCATATTTTCATTTGGGCTATGGTTTGAAAGAAAATCTTACTTCACAGTGAACCCCTTGAACTTTTGAAAAATTGCAAACGAGTCCCCGTCGTCTTCCTCTCTCCCCTCCCTCTCTGTTTCTCTGCTGCTTTGCTCCACCGACCGTCGCCCCTCGCCGGCGAGCTCCCGCGCTGCCAGCTGCCCCTCACCACTCTAACCCCACCACCTGGCCCTCCAGCTCACCCGCCCGCCGCTCGCCCGACCCCTGCTGGTTTTTCCCCACCCCGCCACATCGTGCCGCCGTCGCCCGAAGCCGCCACGTCGCGCCGCCGGTCGCCAGCAGCTGCTCCAGCTCGCCCGTGCCCCTTCTTGGTCCCGCAGCACGTCCATGAGTTCTCGACTTCTTTTACCTCCTCGTGCGGCCGCATTTCGCTTCCTCAGCTTCTTCTCCGCTCAACACCGCCGCCAGACCACTGCCGCACTCTCTGCTCGCCGTCGTTAGCCAACTCCGCCGCCCCACGTCCGCAACCCGGTGCTTCCCTGTCACTGCCGCTTCCCACCGAAGCTCCTTGACCAGTTCTTCTCCATCCTCTCACACTTACGCCGCCCAGAACGCCGCGTCGGCAGTCCTGTCCACCGCTGCCGCTCGGCTTCACCGTCGTCCAGACATTTTGCCCCCTCTCGGCCCTCACCGAGCTCACCACTAGCACCACATCTACGCGTGGAAGCTTCCTAGCCACTTCTTCGCCGCCTTCCTGCACTCCGGTTGTCGGAACGCCGCCGCTGCCTCAGACCTCGCCGCGCCGGCTCGGTTCTCCGTCGAACCGCCGTCTCCGCACCTTCCTGCTTCGATTCCGGCCACCCCTAAGCCCGCCGTGAGCTCTTGAACCTTTTTCCCCACTTCCCCCTCGCCGCCGGTGATCATCCTTGCTGGAATTTGATCGCCGCCGTTACTGTCCCTCGGTTTAAATTGGCCAGGGACCCAACTGCAGACCTTCTTTTCTTTCTAGGGTCCTCTCCGCAAAATATCAGTACCCTCCCTCAATTCAAATCAGCCAGTTTTGAAAATTTGTAGAAATTTTTAGAAAAATCAAAAAAATTGTCAAACCAGTTCTGTTATACTCTAGAAGTCCAGTTCTACAACTTTTGTTACTAAAGTTTAGTTTGAAACTTAATGCTTTAAGTGTTATTTTAAGGTTTAACAAAAGGGAATCTTGTATGTATCTTTTGCATGCTAGCTTTGTTTCATGTGATTTTTAGTACGTAACTAGTATGTGATATGAGTGAACTTGTGTGCAAATTTCACCACCAGTACAATACTCTAACTTGAACCAATTTAAACTTGTGAAAAGTAAGTTTGAAATAAAGTAAATTTATTCAAGCATGCTACTGATGCTTCCATACTTAAATCTTTTTACCATGTGTTGTTCCGATGTTGAGAAATTCATAGTAAATCTTGAATAATTTTTACCATTCTTTAACTTAAGGTTTTTAATTTAAACATGAAATTTGAATTTAATTCGAATAACTTAGTTTCTGCTTTCAAAAATTTATGAAAAATTTATGGCAAGCTCATCTGATAGAGGTGAACACACTTATAAAAATTCAAAGCTAGAGACTCTGTAAATTTCAAACTAAAAATAAAACTTGCTATCTTAAGTTTGAATTTGTTCATTTTTATACTACTATTATGTTAGGTTTAAAAATATGAAAAAATTAACAGAAATCTTGTATTAACTTCAAGTATGTGTAGTTAAATTTCTAACCTCAGTACTCTTATGCCTAAAGTTATAGAAATTAATTATGATGTTAGTAGAGTTAATTGGTTTAATTTATGATAAGTAAATTTGAATTTTTGGAATTCAAATCTATTGTTTTGTGATGTGTTGAATGTGAGTTTTTAGATTTCAACTTTATCGTGAAAGAAAATTTTTGACGTAATAAATCACTTAATTCAAATCACTGCATATCATGTAGAATCGACGACACTTAAAGACGGAACATACGAATTGGTCGTGGAACCCGAGCAGGGTATATCTGAAGACCAAGTGCACGTCGCCGAAGATCTTACTGAAGCCCCGAACCAAAGTTCGGAAGTGATTGACATTTCTGACCCCAGCCCCACCCAAGAAGCCAAGCCCCGGTGCATAACCCAGTATTTTGAATTATGCACTTATATTACTATATATCTATCTTGTGCATTAAGTGTTAGGAGTTGTTATGAAACCCTAGTTGTATGAAACCTAAGAACCTATGTAATGCTTCCGATTCCTTATTGAGTAGATGCTCTGCTAATAGGACCGGCAAAAGTCGAGTGATTTCCTGTCATTCGCGCGATATAGGAGTTGATTGTTTACTATTTTGCAATCACTATAAGGATCACGGACGGGATTATGTGCAGTACTATGATTTGGAATGGTACCCATCTATGTTGGTTTAAGTTTGATAAGGTCGCAGTGTGTGGTAATGGTGGTCAAGTGTTTGAAAGTACTAGCCACATACCGTAAATATGGTATGCGGTAAGCCTAATACCTGATTGGCCCAGCTAGTGGACTTACCCCACCACTTGAATTTTGGTCTTGTTACACACACGCACCGATGTGTGGGAATACGTTCTGCATAGCAGACAGGAGTACGGTCATACAGTCACGCTGTAGACGTACGTCCGGCACATTGGATGTGCGTATGGTCCTGCAGTCGCTTGTGGTGGCCCTAATCCACGCCCCAGAATAAGATGGGAACGGTTGCTCGGAAAGTTAAGTTTCTGAGCGTGTGAGTTAGGATCCCTTGCAAGGTTATGAAATCCAATTCAGAATCATCCATTTCTCGCGGAGATTAAGACTACTTGATACTTCTGCCACATAGAGTAATAACAGTAACAGTTCATGGAATAATTTTGATGAATGCTTAATATCTACTTTGCTTGACTAGTATAGGTGCTTACCCAGAATGGTTAAAAGAAAGTAGAATCTGAAAGCTAATATATAAAAGTAAGGACATACTCTTTGTTGCTTTTCAGCAAAAGAAAACTAGAGCCATTACAACCAATCATGGTCTAGTTATGGGCTAAGTATACCCAATGTCGAGTAAGCCTTGGTGAGTATTAGTATACTCAGCCTTGCTAGTAATATAATTTTCAGGTATGCCATTCGAGGACTTTGTGGCCAGTTCTCCTTGGCCCTGCACTGTTCCGCTTGGCTGGTCCGTAGAATGGGATCCATCCCCGGCCGGCAATGACTCATCGGAATGATGCCATGCTTTGGGCTAAGTATGGTGCCTGCTTGCGACGAGTAGTCGCGTTTTTGTAACTTTTCCGCTGCCCTCTGAATAATGTCAGTTAAAATTTGAAGTTTCAAATACTGCTTGTATAAATTTGTATTAACTAGGATGAAATAAAACCCTTTCTAATAATGTTTAACTATCCTGTGGTGTAAAATTTGCGAGCTGTTGTAAGGATGGACTCGCCTTCGTGCGAGGTAAACCTACGTCGATCCTGTGTAACCATGGTTGAATTGGGCGGTGACCCGACAGACCAATGAGTTGTTCCGTTTGAAGTGCGCTAAGCTTCTATCGCTTGCCTAAGCGAGGACTAGCGACACTTGAGCCAGAATAATTCAAGCGGTTCTGCCACGGTTGCAGAGTGGACTCCTGCACCAAGCATCCCTGGGGGTCCGGACAATGGTTCGGACCTCCAACCTCCAGAAGTCAGGGCTCCGGTGTTCACCGGACCCCACTGGACGTTATTCTTTGATGGGTCCACACGCATCAAGAAGGCTGGAGCTGGTGTGGTTCTCATCAACCCAAGTGGCGAACAAGTGAAGTATATGGTGCTCCTCGACTTTGAGGCCACCAACAACATGGCGGAGTATGGGGCCCTGATCTTTGGATTGACAGTGGCCCTATCCCTAGGGGTTCGGGAGCTCCTGATCATGGGAGACTCCCAACTCGTCATCAGGCAGGTCCGGGGGGAGTGTAGTTGCAACAATCCTCAACTCGCCGCATACCTCATCCACATGAGGGCAACTCAGTGGCAGATGCACTCTCCGCGAGGGCATCAACTTAGGCATCCGTGCCAGAGGGTGTCTTCCAAAGATGGCTGCTGAAGCCATCCGCCCAGCCTGCCGAACTGGGCGAAGGGGGTCAGACTAGCAACTCGAAGCTAGCGGTCCCGGCGGCGCTCCACCCGTGGGGTCCGCCAAGGGTTGTGTGCACCCTCAAGGGTCCCGAAGACATCAAGGAGCTGCACCAGTTTCTCAGGGGGGTCCTGATGCATGGATCTCCGAGATCCGGGACTACCCGAAAGATAACTTCCTTCCTGAAGACCAACCAACCGCTGAGCACATAATGTGATTGGCTAAGTGATACGCGGTGGTAGAAGGGGATCTCTACCACCGTGGCGCCAATGGCATCCTCATGCAGTGCATCACCCAGGAAGAGGGCTGCGACTTGCTCGCAGAGATCCATGGAGGCGAGTGCGGACGCCATTCTTCATCCCGCACGCTGGTCGGTAAAGCCTTTCAGTATGGCTTTTACTGGCCGACAGCGCTCCAGGATGCAGCTGAGCTAGTAAAGTCCTGCAAAGCATGCCAGTTCCATGCAAAGCAGATACACACTCTAGCTCAGGCTCTGCAAATGATTCCACCCTCTTGGCCTTTCGCTGTATGGGGGTTGGATATCTTGGGACCTTTCCCCAGGGCTGTCGGCTGGTACCGGTACCTCTACGTTGCCATCGACAAGTTCAGCAAATAGCTGGAAGCAACCCCTATGGTCAACATCACCAAGGCATCAGCAATCGCGTTCCTTAAGTCAATTGTGTGCAGGTTCGGGGTCCCGAATCGAATCATCACCGATAACAGGACCCAGTTCAAGAGCCAGCACTTTCAAGAGTATTGCGAGGACAACGGCATCCAGCTCTGCTTCGCTTCTGTGGCACATGCCAGAAGCAATGGTCAAGTGGAGCGGGCAAATGCTGAGATACTCAGGGGGCTCAAGATTCGCACCTACAACGATCTTGAGAAGCATGGTGCGAGGTGGGTTGACCAGCTTCCGAGTGTACAATGGGGGAACCGGACCACTCCCAGCTGAGCGACCAGGGAGACCCCTTTCTTCCTGGTCTATGGGGCCGAAGCATGCCTTCCCCCGGAGATCACCATAGGCTCACTACGAGTCCAAGCCTTCGATGAGGAATTGCAGGAGTGGCGGCGTCGCCAAGATGTAGACCTCGTCGACGAGCGAAGATGGCGAGCACCGGTCTGAAATGCACGATACAACTGGTTTTCTAAAAAGATTGGAAGATCCGGCCAAAGAAGGTGCGTTACTATCAACGGTTCGTGCATAGTAGGGAGCACCGGGTCGGGAACCTAGTCCTATGGTGAATCCAGAACCGAGAGGGGCTCCACAAGCTCTCCCCAGCTGGGAGGGCCCCTTCAAGGTGTCGAAGGTGTGCCGACCCAGATCTGTTCGCTTAGCTACGGAGGAAGGCATGCAACTACCAAATCCATGGAACATTGATCACCTCCGTAAGTTTTATCCTTAGGGGCTTAGCCGAGAATAAATTTTTTCCTTCTAATATGGTAGCACCCCTGTGCGGACTAGGGCGGTGGAGGTCCGCCCTCGTGAACCCGGCCCCTGGCGTCCATCGCACGTTCTATCTGTACCAATTTATCAAGGAAAAATTTACTCTCAGTCTATCTTTGAGGATTGTGCAATTCAGTTCTTTTTCTTGCTTCCTGCTTACCCTAACCCCCACGTTGTCCTCTATCCCTGTGCTGTGCTTGAGGCTCGAATTGAGTTGCAATGGTGTGTCTCCGCCTAGGACCTCTACTTCATAGGAAGAATGGGTCCGGTCTACTGGGGACCGGTGTCAGGGAAGCGTACTTGTCCTCTGCGGGGTACAGAGTTGTGTAGCCGCTTAGCCTGGTTCCGTACCCTAAGCCTACACGCTCTATCTCCCTAAGATAAGTGCCATAGTACCTAGAACCACGGACCTGGAAGCCCGGACCCCTTCAATCCTTGAATCTAGTCCCTGGTGCTCTGATTCGCTAAGCATCTCAAAGAACTCTCGCCGGCAAGGTCCGGGACCCCGTGGGAACGATTGCTAAGCATCGATTCTAAGTCATTTGCAGGGCTAAACCTCATTTTTATGGTAGCTAGTCCCAATCCATTGCGACTACCTCCCAGGGGGCTACCTCTTAGGGGGCCAAGGGACCTCAGTAGTCCGGAAAGCACACGACAGCACATGCAATTGGAAAAACGGCTAAGTTTTTCTTGCAAAACAGCTAAGTTTTTATTGCTGTCATATATAGAAACATTACATTACTTACAATATATACAAAAAACTACGCCTATTCTATTGGCGGTCTGGAGGGGCCTCCTCCTTTTGCAGGTCCGGCCCTGTGAAGCGCTCGAAGCGGGCAGCCACGATCTCCACCGCCTCTTGACTCTTTCCTGGGAGGCGGCCACCGCTTCTGGTATGGGGCCAACCAAGACTGGAGTCAAGGGAATCGCAGGGTCATGGCTCCGGAAGCAGGTGAGGACGTAGTCGACCACCACCCGGGAAAGCTCCTGTCCTTCGATCTCCAGGCGCCCGACGACGGTGGACTCCAGGCGTTGCAGACGCTCAGCGGCAGAGTCCAGCACCGGAAGGATGGCGCCGAGTGAAGAAGGGGCCTCTGCAACCTAGATGGAACTTAGCCCAAGGGTATCCAGGGTGGTGTTTGCTTCACCAACCCACTTCACGACCTGCTTGATCCCAGCGCTCTGCTCCGCCAGGAATCCCTCCACCTTGGCCTCCTGCTCCTTGAGGTCCCGGGTCCGGGCCTCCAGGTCTGCCTGGAGGGTGGCGAGGCGGGCCTCCTTCTCCTGGACGGCCACCTCCCACTCCTTGAGGCCCCGGGTCCGGACCTCTAGGTTTGTCTGGAGGGTGACGAGGCGGGCCTCCTTCTCCTGGACGGCCACCTCCCGTTGCTGGAGGCCGGCTCGCTCGTCGTCAATCATCCTTGCCGCGGCCTTGGCACCGTCGATTGTGTGATGAGCGGTCCGCTCCATCAGCTCCACCTCCACCTCCTTCTGGGTTGCCGCCTTCTCCCGCCGGCCGACCGCTATCTCCCGGTCGATGACCCTGCGCATTTTCTCGCATTGGACATCGCGCTCCCGCTCCAGCTGGGCCTGCTCCTCTGCGGTGCGGGAGGCCACCACTTGGATGCGGTCCCCTAGACGGCGCTCCCAGTCGGAGAGCCGTTGGCACTCTGCCTCTAGTTCCTCCTACTTCTGCCGGAAGCCCGCTTCCGCCTCCTCCATCGCCCGATGGGCCTTAACCAAGAGGCGGGGGAGAGGGACCTTCACCGGGTTCGGGAGGAGGTGCCTCCCATACACCACCTCCGGCACGTCCTCCTGTGCAGACTGGGGGCCGGAGCTGGGAGCCTCTGCGACCTCTACTGCGGTTGCCCCCGCCATCGCTGCAGCCTCCTCTGCGGCCGGCTCTGTAGAGGGGGCCTCCGCTGTGGCTCCCGATGCGGCCGTCGCGGCTGACTCTCCAACTGCCGTGGCTGGAGGGGTCGCCTCCTCCTAGGGTACGGCTTCGGCCTCCGAGGCTCCGGTTCGGGCCTCCGCCGATGTGGGCGGGGATGGTGGTGCTGACGATGTTGCCGCCGGCCCCCCAGCGGAGGTGGAAGGAGTCGGCTGGGGGCCAGACCTCCCGGCCGGAGATTCGCCGGAGGACACGGAGGTTGGCAGGGCAAGCAGTCTTGGCAAATATCATCAAGATAAGGATCCAAAAATTAAATGAAACAAAGAAAACATGAGGAGTTAACCACTCACGTGTAGCCTCGTACCCCCCATCCTGCCTGCGTGACCGGGGATTCCCTCCTTCCTGAGGAGGATGCCCCGGGTGACTGGTGGGGCCTTTTTGCCGAAGGCGTCTCTGGCGGCGGTAGCGGGGCCTGCTGCTGCGGTGGTGGTGGCGGTGGGACCTGCTGCTGCTGCTGGGATGGTGGTGGTGGCGACGCCTGGTGCTGCAGTGGAGGCAGCGGCGGCGATGGTCGATGCTGCGGCGAAGACCGCCGCATCTCCTCTGGCCTCCCCTGCGGCTGCTGGCATTGCGGCGACGGTGGTGGAGCCCGGAGTTACTCTGCCCCCCTCCCCCGACTTCGCCGTCTTCTGGCGCTTGGCGGCCAGCTCCCCCATGAAGGATCCATCACCGCGGCGGAGCCTCCGCGACTTGTCCTTCTTTCAGTCCCGGCTGCTCCGCGAAGTAGCTGCCTCCTGCACCTTGTCGTCCTTGTGGATCGGGATGGAGCGCTCCTCATCATCCTTGCGGATCGGGATGGCGCGCTCCTTGTCGTCCTTGTGGATCGGGATGGAGCGCTTCTCGTCATCCTTGAAGATCGAGATGGCGCGCTCCTCGTCATCCTCGCGGTTCGGGCTGGAGCACACGTTGTACTTGTGGCATAGCTCCGGCTCCTTCCCCTTCCCGGCGGGGGCTGGACCCCTGTGGCAGGACCCGCCGGGGCTTCGGTCGGCATGCTGCTGGCTGTCGGGTGAGGTGCTGGGGATCCATATCCCATGATTGGGGTTGCCCCTCACCTGCCGGACCACCAGGCCGCCCTCATCAAGAGTCAGCAGCGACGCCAGAACCGCCGTCCGCATCGCCTGGTTCTCGCACAGGGCCTTGATCCCCCTCGGAAGCACCAGTGACTCCGGGGTGTACGAATTAGGACCTCCAGTGAAGCGTCCCCCCAATTAGGGAAGACTTAAAAGTGTTACTTTATCAGTCCCAGGAGGCTGATAACACTTTTATTACATCAGATGGTACGTCACTGTACAACTCTCCGCGGTAATGGGCAGTGAAGCGCCACTATCGCGAGGATTACAACAAAAACCCATACTACTACACTAACTATGAAAAGGGGATCATCAGAGTCTTGCGCCATGCGGAGCTCCAACGGTGACCTCACCCACAGGCAAGACTGGGTGCAGGACGGAACCCTACTCGACGTCTTCTGGGATATAGTCGGGATCTTCCACTGTAAGAGTAAGAACGGGGTGAGTACGAACGTACTCAGCAAGTCCAACCACACCCGCGGAGGGGTTATAACAGAATTAAATGCACAGGATAATCCAAGGATAAGGTTATGATTCATTTGCGGAAAACTTGACTTAATGCAAAGGTTCGTTTAAAAACATTTTCAAACAAGTCTTTAAGCATCAAGGAGCGCACGGTGTTGATCCACACAGGATCCAGTATGAAACTGCTACCGGACTCCCCGTCCGCCGTAGCACACGGCACAACTGCCGGATACTTTCCAACAACTCACTCCAGCTCAACCATTCCCAGAGAGAAACACTAGTTATGTGACCACACCATAACCTGCCCAATACCGTGGGCACGGCTATTCGAATAGATTTTCAACTCTGCAGAGGTGTGCAACTTTACCCACAGGTGGGGTACCACAGCACGAACACCTTAGTGCCGGTGCAGATCCCATCAAAGCCCTTACCCACCTTAGCTAGACCTGACTAGCCACCACGGGATCTATCAAGGGGTCATTCGACCTATCACTGAGGTTTAACCGGGGCATAAGTCACACAGAGCTTATCCCGTCTCCTTGATCACCCGTTGCTCCCAGCCCTCCTGATGGCTATCAGACTAACTAGTGGGGTTAGGCCAGGCCGTTGCCCATACAACGGTCAAGTGGTTTGCACGACAGGAAGCTAGGTGAGACGACACATCAACTCGGTCCTTAGGGGTGACAAGATGGATATCTCCCTTCCCCGCTCGACCACACAGGTACGAGCACACCAACGGCAATCACACAGAAATGCCATCCATCCCGTCTAACTCACTTTTCAAAACCACAATTTATCCCTTCCCACACGTACACACACTTTCTTTGCAAAACCAGGTGGTCAAGGTATGGTTATCACAAGTAGGGGGTGGCTATCCTACCATGTTTTCGGCACACAAAACCATGCAATTTTATAAAATAGGCCTCTGGGTTGTGTTTATAAAAACTAGGACAGAAACATGCATCAAAGGGTGGAGTTGAACTTGCCATCGTCAAACCCTTGCGGAAGGTCCTGATCGAAGCACCGTCCTTCGGGTTCGGGGTCACAGAACTGGTCCTCGGTTGCTTGGTCGCAGTCAGGAACTTTTTCGTTCACTCCGTGTCCTACGACGCAAATAGACAGACATACAATCAAGCGAAAGGACTAAAAGCTTTTATCGTTGGGCTTGAATCGGAAATAATTTAGTTACGGAGTTAGGGGTGATATCTTTGGGTGGTTTCTTAATGGCATGGCCAAAACTATACTAGAAACGGAGTGGTAAAGTTTCGGGTCAATCGGAGGTCGTTTCGCACATAAAATGATGAGCTAAAGGGGGGTTCGGGTGGTTAAACAGGGCTCCAGGGGTTTATTCGTAAGTGTCTGGAGGGGGCAAGGGCCTATTTGCAAATCCTAGAAATACGCAGGGCACGCTAAAGGATGTCAAGTATAATTGGGTTTGTGTAATGGAGGGTTTACTTTGAAATATTAAAAAGGGCGAGGTTTCTTTTGCAAAGAACGGGTGAATAGGGGTGTTCCTAAAAGGGGGGGTTTCTTTGGGGAAATACAGGGGAGGCCAGGGGGTTATGGGCAAAATGCCCTTTCTTCTTCCTCCTGCCGCAGGAAACAGGGGAGGGGGAAAAGGGGGGCTCGGCGCCGGCCCAATCCCGGCGGCCGAGGCCCGGGGCGGCTCGAGCGCGTGGGGGAAAAGGGGGAGGGGCGCGTGGGGATCCCATCCCCGGCCTCACCTCGGGCTGAGGCGGAGCGTGGAGGCCGGCCGACGGGGGACGGCGGCGGTGGGTGGTGCGGCACGGGCGGGCGGCAATGGGGGCGCGGGGAGAGGCAGGAGGCGGCGGTGGGAGCTGTGGGGGAACGAGGGGCTGCGCGAGGGCCTATTTATAGGCGGCCGAGTGGGCGGCGGGTGGAGGCCGGCGGAGCGGCTCCGGGCGGCCATTAATGGCACTCGGGTCGCGACACGGCGTGCGGCAAGGCGCCAGCGCCGAGGCGGCGTTGAGCACGTGGGGGAGAAGGGGCCGGGGGCTGTGCGCACAGGGGCGGCGCGGGCGGCGAGGTGGGGTGCGGCAGCGGCGGGCGGCGCGTCGCCACGGCTCGGCCGTGCGCGCGGAGCGACGGGCGGCACGGCGGGCGGCGCGGCACGCGGTGCACGCGCGTGCGCACGCGTGGGCGCGGGCAGCCGGCGTGGCGCGGGCCAGGGGGGGCGGCCGGTGCTCAGGAGCTGGGCAGTGCTCGGGAGCAGAGGAGAGAAGGGAGGAGAAAAGAGGAGGGAAAAGAAGAAAGGAAGAAAAGGAAGAGAGGAAAAAGGGAAAAAAAGAAATAGGAGGGAGAGAGAAAGGAAGGAAAAGAGAAAGGGGAGAGAGAGTGTCGGCGCCGGTCGCGGCGGCGACCGCGGCCGGTCGGCCACGCGCGGGGAGCGCACTGCGCGAGGAGGAAGGAATCGCGCCGGCGTTGATTGCGAAAAGCGGTCGCGCGCGGTTGTCGTGACGCGGCCGGGCGCTGTGCGGCACAGGGCGGAAAACGTGACAGCGCGCGTGTGGCGAAGAGGGTCAGGGTTTTTCGACGGTTAAGTTTTTAGTCGGAACGTGTAGTTTAGATTTGAAATTTTCGGGGCGTTACAAACCTACCCCACTTAAATGAATCTCGTCCTCGAGATTCGGCTGGCTCCTAAACAGATGGGGAAATTCCTTCTTTAGGGCCTCTTCGCGTTCCCATGTCGCTTCTTCTACTCCATGTCTACTCCACTGAACCCTGCATATCCGTACTTCGGAGTTTCTTGTCTTCCTAGTGACAGTGTCCAGAATTTTGACCGGTATTTCCTGGTATCGCAGATCCGGCTGTAGATCGATTGTTTCCGCAGGCACATGTTCTCCCTCGGGTACTCTTAAACATCTCCTTAATTGCGAGACATGAAATACTGGGTGTATATCTGACATTTCTTCCGGTAACTCCAGTCGGTATGCCACTGCTCCGACCCTCTTCAGAACTCGGTACGGTCCAATGTATCGAGGGGCCAATTTTCCTTGCACTTGAAACCTTCGCGTTCCTCGAATGGGTGAGACCTTGAGATAAACAAAATCTCCCGGATTGAAACTTATTTCCCGCCTCTTCTTGTCTGCGTAGCTCTTCTGTCGCGACTGGGCTGCTTTCAATTTCTCGCGGATCTCCGCTACTTTTTCTTCCGCTTCTTTTATGAGTGCGGGTCCTACTAGAGCACGTTCCCCAACTTCTGACCACATCAGGGGAGTTTTGCACCTCCTTCCATAGAGGGCTTCGAATGGCGACATGCCCAAGCTGGCTTGGTAGCTATTGTTGTACGAGAATTCTGCATAAGGTAGGCTCTGCTCCCAATCATTTCCATAGGTCAGGACGCATGCTCTCAGCATATCTTCCATGACCTGGTTTACCCTTTCGGTTTGACCATCCGTCTGTGGGTGATATGCAGAGCTAAAATCCAACTTGGTGCCCATGGCTTGATGCAAGCTTTTCCAGAACCTAGAGGTGAATTGGGTCCCTCTATCCGAGACAATTCGGCTAGGCACTCCGTGCAAGTTTACTATGTTTTCAATATAAAGCTTTGCCAGCTTTTCTCCACCATAATTAGTTCGTACGGGTATGAAATGTGCCGATTTAGTGAGTCGGTCCACTATCACCCATATGGAATCGTGTCCCTTCTGTGTTCGGGGTAGACCCACTACAAAGTCCATTCCTACCTCATCCCATTTCCAGACCGGAATGGGCAAGGGTTGCAATAACCCGGCTGGTTTTTGATGTTCGGCCTTGATCCTCTGGCAAGTATCACAATGGGCCACAAATCGTGCGATGTCCGCCTTCATTCCATTCCACCAATATTTTTGCCTTATGTCCATATACATTTTGGTGGATCCTGGGTGGATGGAGTAGGCTGAGTTATGGGCTTCGTCCATGATTAGCTGCCGGAAGTCTCCATTCCGGAGCACACAAATCCTATCCTCGTACCATAATATCCCCTTATCGTCTACTCTGAAACCCGGCGCTTTGTTTTCTCCAGTTTGTTTGCAGATCTTCATTAACTTTTGATCCGATCGTTGGGCCTCTCTAATTCCATCTTCTAGTGTCGATTGGATGTTTAGCACTTGGCTGGAACCTCGAGGAACAATGTGCACATTTAATCGTGCCATTTCCTCGCATAGATGATCATCCTTGGGTCCATAGGTTTTCCGGCTTAAGGCGTCGGCCACCACGTTCGCCTTTCCGGGGTGATACTGAATTTCCAAATTATAGTCCTTGACCAACTCCAACCATCTCCTTTGCCTTAGGTTTAAATCCGGCTGGGTGAAGATATACTTCAGGCTCTTGTGGTCGGTGTAAACCTCACACTTATTTCCAATCAGGTAATGTCTCCAAATCTTAAGGGCATGCACTACGGCTGCTAATTCCAAATCATGGGTTGGATAATTCTGCTCATGAGTCTTGAGTTGGCGGGAGGCATATGCAACGACTTTCCCGTCTTGCATCAGTACGCACCCTAATCCTTGTCGGGATGCGTCGCAATAAATGACAAAGTCCCGATGGATGTCCGGTAGGGTCAGCACTGGGGCGGTTGTCAACCTTTGTTTCAATTCTTGAAAACTTCTTTCACAACCTTCCGTCCAGGCGAACTTCTTCTCCTTCTTAAGAAGTTCCGTCATGGGTCGGGCTATCTTGGAAAATCCCTCGATAAATCTCCGATAGTACCCGGCTAACCCAAGGAAGCTCCTGATTTCACTAACGTTAGTTGGTCGCTGCCAGTTGGAGACTGCTTCGACCTTCTCTGGGTCCACGGCTACGCCTTCCGCGGTCAGGATGTGACCAAGGAAAGCTACTCTTTCCAGCCAAAATTCGCACTTGCTGAACTTAGCATAGAGCCTATGTGTCCTCAGCTTCTCCAATACTACCCGCAGATGTTGCTCATGTTCCTGAATACTCTTGGAGTAGATAAGTATGTCGTCGATAAAGACTACGACAAACTTATCCAGCTCGTCCATAAATACCTTGTTCATGAGGTTCATAAAATAGGCAGGGGCATTGGTTAGTCCGAAGGACATTACGGTGAACTCAAACTGCCCGTAGCGGGTGACGAAAGCTGTCTTAGGGATGTCACTTTCCTTAATCTTGAGCTGAAAATATCCTGACCTTAGATCGATCTTGGAAAAGTACTTGGCTCCTTTTAGCTGATCGAAAAGGTCATCAATCCTGGGGAGGGGTACTTGTTCTTAATGGTAACCTCGTTCAGTGCCCGGTAATCTACGCACAACCTCATGCTCCCATCCTTCTTTTTGACAAACAGAACTGGGGCTCCCCACGGCGACGAGCTTGGTCTAATGAAGCCAATTCGTTGCAGTTCTTCTAGTTGCTTCTTTAACTCTGTCAACTCAGAGGCCGCCATCCTATAGGGTCTCTTGGCTATAGGGGATGTTCCGGGATAAGGTCTATGACGAACTCTATATCCCTATCTGGCGGCATACCGGGAAGCTCTTCAGGGAACACGTCTGGGTATTCGTTTACTACCGGGACTCCTTCTAAGGGCTTGGCTTCCATGCTAAACATCATTGGGTCAAACTTACTATCCCGGGTATGGCAGATCACTTGTATTCCTTCGGGGTTTGTTAGGTGTACCACTTTGTCAGTGCAGCCTATGAGACCATTGTGTCGGCTTAACCAGTCCATCCTAAGGATCACATCTATTCCCCCAGGCTTAAGTACTACCAAATCTGCTAGAAAGTCTACCCCACTTAAATTGATCCTTACCCGTGGACAACCTAATTGACAATTGATGTCGCCTCCAGGCGTCCGGGTTAATAGGGGTGTTTTTAGTAGTACTGTAGGTATTTGTGTTTCTCCACATAGCTCAAGGATATAAACGAGTGTGATGCTCCAGAATCAAATAATACTGTCGCCAGAGCCGAGTTGACTAGGTACTCACCGAGCACTACGCCTTGGGCCTCTTGAGCCTCCTGCGCGTCGATGTGATTGACGCGGGCTCGTCCAAATGTTTGCTGCTTCACCTGTTGGCTGTTGTCGTTGTTGCGGACGGGCACTCGGTTGGCTCCGGTCAGGGCTGATCTGGGTCCATTCACTGTGTTGGAGAAGGCTGACGTGGCCGGCTTATTCTTGGCGTAAGGGCAGTTGGCGATGAAGTGCCCTGTCTCACGGCAGTTGAAGCAGGCCCCTAACGTTGCTGTTGTCGGAAGCAGCCAGGCTGGTGTTGCTCTGCGGGGCCCTCATGGTATTCTGACTCTTAGGCTGTGCTTCAGGGGCTCGTGATCCTGTCACTTGGGACTGAGTCCTATACTGCATTGGGGCCTGGGATCTAGGTGCAGTGTAGTTGGAGTTCCTCGGCTTTTGGAAGCGGTCCTGTTGGCGGGCCTTACTTTCCAGGAATTTGCGTTTATTATCCTTTCTCTCTTCAGCTTTGGCCCTTTCTGTGAGGATAGCCTTGTTCATCAGGTGTTGAAGTCCGGATAGATCTGGGGAGTAAGCAAGGTCCGGAGTTCTGGGCTTAACCCCTTCTTGAACATGTCTTGCTTCTTATCGTCGTCGTTCACTTCTTCCGGCGCGTACCGGGCCAATTCTATGAACCGGTGGGTGTATTCTTCCACCGTCATGCTTCCTTGTTGTAGTGCGCGGAATTCATCCGCCTTGCGCTTCATGGTGGCAGAAGGAATGTGATAGCGGCGGAATTCCCTTACAAATTCTCCCCAGGTGATGTAGAGGCATCTTCGGCTGCGGCACAGTAGTTTTCCCACCAGGATAATGCTGTTCCGGTGAGCTGGTGGGCTGCCAGAAGGACTTTGTCCCGATCCTGGCATTCGAATGGTTCGAGCTTCCTCTGAATCACTCGCAACCAGTCATCAGCATCCAACGGGTTGCAGGATCCGGCGAAGGTAGGTGGCTTGGTCCTTAGAAAGGCCGTCAGCTTGTCGTTCATATTCTGCCCTCGTGGCTGCCGGTTAATGAGGGCATTCGCCAGAGTCTCCAGTATTAGGGTCTGTTATGGATGATCTGCGCCAGGTCTCCGAGGGTGGGGTGTGGTAGTTTTCTCCTTCTTGACTTCCCCCTCGTTCTGGCTTACTTCTTGTTCTCCTTGGGAAAGATCTTGTTCAACGGGCTGTGCTCCGACACTCGCGGCTACGGGGTTCCCACGGGAGGCCCTTGCGACGTTCCGGGGGTCACCTGTTGATTGGGTAAATTAGGGTACAATTATGTGATGTTTGAGTTGTTCAATATATAAGGCAGAATCTACCTTCTGCCGGTACCCATATAAACAAGCAGCACCAGCACACAATCACAAACAGCAAACACAACCCTTTTTATATTGCAAAAGGGGGTACAGCTTGGGGTGCGACTAGATCTCGTGCTACTCGGCCAGGGTCTCATCTTAAAGTACGGCGTAAACAGAAAGGCTGGGGAGGGGCATCACTGGGATGGCGTCGGTCACTCTACTTGCGTGGTGTGTCTTCTTCTGGGGCGACAGGGCGAGAGGTTCTCGCTCGCCGTCTTCTGGGTTCCCATCGGTCAGGGGCTGCATTGCAGCATTCCCTTCGTCGGCCGGCAGCAGAACTTTCAGGGTTCTCGGGTGGGACTCGTGTGCTCCCAAAGAGTGATCCCCACCCTATGACGGGTGTCCCGAGTAAAACATGGTCTTCCCCTATTGCCGGGACTGGTGTTCCACTTTGGGTCCATCTTGCATACGCCGGTCTCGGGCCTGCCTGAGGCTCTCTTGGGCGACTGCTTCGTACTGACCGCGGCTGCGGCTCACGCCTCGGCATGGGCGGCCGGATCTGCTGTATCCTCACCGCGAGCTCTGCTGTTCAGCTCGATGGGTCTGCTCCCTTAGAAGGTTGGCTTGCTCATCAAGAGTTGGTCCAGGGCGGCTAGGTAAGTAGCCACTTGGTACAGGGGCCTTCTTCGTGGCGATGTCGTTCTACGTTCTCATGCGCGCTTCTCAGACTGGGGTTCTGATGGCCGGCGGAAAGAACTTCGCTGGTGTAGGGGCGAGGTGTTCTTTAAAATCCGGCACAATAACGGAGTGCTTTTCTGATGGCCAAGGAGTAGGTGTCTCGGTGTCTAAACCCTGTGGCGGTCGCCCGCCAGGGCTGGATGTCGGAGGAGGGTAGCGGTTGCTCCTGGCGATGACCAGGATCACCCTGCAGCGGAGGGTATCATGGTGCTCGTACTCTCGGCTGTAGTACCTTGGGCACTCCGTAACGCCAAGGCCTTCAGGGTGTCGATCAAGAGGCTGGGGAATCCAGGTGCAGCTTGGCAATCGCCCTGGGTCCATCCTTCCTCAGCCATCTGAAACAGAAACAGGGTAAACAACCTGGTACAGGTGCAAAAGGGAGTAGATGATATTTATTAT